>NW_027288505.1:949335-1189335 GCF_037038585.1 Patagioenas fasciata
GCACGGTTCTTCTGCTGCTGGGTTCTCTGTGGGTCAGGGCTCCTCACAACTCCAGCTCACTATAGAGTGCTTCCAATTGGAGGTTTCAAAGAGAAGATCTATACAGGCATTACTGTAAAGATAATGCTGCTGTAGAGAGAATTCAGAAAACTCTGTATGATCCCCTGCAGTGCAGATTTATCCCCTGAGCAGACTCCTTGGCTCCGCTCCCACCCAGCAAAGCCTCTGCCCTCAGGGCCGGGGGCTCCAAGGCATGAAGCAGCTCCTGTGTAGCCAGAGCTCCAGTTCCTCTGCAGAGCACAGGGGCTGAGAGCAGCTGCCCGGCAATGTTGGTGTCTGGGAGGTGGCTTCACAGCTGGGGAAGGGTGACGCTGTCTGAGTGCCCGGCTGCCTCTGCCCTGGCCTCTCTCACACCCACCCTCACCGCATTGTACTTCTTGCTCCCCTGCTCTGGGTCACTGCTGTTGGGATCTTGTTCTTGCCGTCAGGCTCTCTGGGGATGGCAGTTTCAGCTGCAGAGTCACAGCCTGACCTTGTGGGTCCTTTCCTGCAGGTGTGTCCATGGGAACACGTGTCCCAGCTTTGCTCTGACCTGTGGGGTGTGGGCAATGCAGTCTGGGGCAGGGTAATGAGCTGAGTCTCCCTGATTCAAATCACATTATTGGGACATTTTGCTATGTCTTTGAGGTTTCCTTCTAAGCTGTAAGCTCCACATCAGGATGCAAACGTGTGCTATAGCACCTTAGTGTTATCTGAGAAACACATAGAGGTTACATCATTGAAAATGCTGCTTGGGTTGAGAAATGAGCCATGTCTGTCTTGGGCTAAATGTGGGGTGCTGAGATCTTAGGAAAGGGTGAGATGTCATGGCTCCATATGGCAATGCTGAACCCCAGGACTGTCCCCTTCCCCCCATTACCATGCCCCCTGCTGCAGAGCAGGGCTGACTCCTCGGCAGCCAGCGGGCACAGGCCCTGCTCCTCACGGCACCTCCAGCCAGCACCACCCAGGGCTCAGACACGGACCCGAAGGAAGGTCTGGGAAAGGACAAGGGGGTGTGGAGCAAAGGGGGGGGGTGTGAGAAATGAATTCAACTCTGCTCAGAGAAGCCTCATCTAACCTCTCACTGTATTTCCTTCTATTATAGTGCCCTATGCTTCGATGCAGCAAATGTCCAACAGCAGCTCCATCACCCAGTTCCTCCTCCTGCCATTCACAGACACACGGGAGCTGCAGCTCTTGCACTTCTGGCTCTTCCTGGGCATCTACCTGGCTGCCCTCCTGGGCAACGGCCTCATCATCACCACCATAGCCTGGGACCAGCACCTCCACACCTCCATGTACTTCTTCCTGCTCAACCTCGCCCTCCTGGACCTTGGTTTCATCTCCACCACTGTCCCCAAGTCCATGACCATTTCCTCTGGAACACCAGGAACATCTCCTATATAGCATGTGCTGCACAGGTGTTTTTTTTCCTTTTTCTATGCTACAGGAGAATGTTCTCTCCTCACCATCATGTCCTACGACCGCTACGTTGCCATCTGCAAACCCCTGCACTACAGGACCCTCCTGGGCAGCAGAGCTTGTGTCCACATGGCCGCAGCTGCCTGGGCCACTGGGTTTCTCAATGCTCTGCTGCACACGGCCAATACATTTTCATTGCCACTGTGCAAGGGCAATGCCCTGGACCAGTTCTTCTGTGAAATTCCCCACATCCTCAAACTCTCCTGCTCACACTCCTACCTCAGGGAAATTTGGCTTCTCATGTTTAGTGCTTCTTTTTTTGTGGGATGTTTTGTGTTCATCGTGGTGTCCTATGTGCAGATCTTCAGGGCCGTGCTGAGGATCCCCTCTGAGCAGGGACGGCACAAAGCCTTTTCCACCTGCCTCCCTCACCTGGCCGTGGTCTCCCTGTATGTCAGCACTGCCATGTTTGCCTACCTGAAGCCCCCTCATTCTCCTCCCCATCCCTGGATCTGGTGGTGTCTGTTCTGTACTCGGTGGTGCCTCCAGCAGTGAACCCCCTGATCTACAGCATGAGGAACCAGGAGCTCAAGGATGCCCTGTGGAAACTGATGACTGGTCTAATTCCTGAAGCAGCAAACTGCCCATCTCTTTCTGCATAGCAGTTTTAATGTAACTAATTTCAGGCCTGGCCTGTCATCTCTATTTGTTGTTGGTGGTGGTGTTTCTATCGTGATCATGTTGTCATCCCCTTTCAAATTCACTGTCTGCTGTTCTTTTATAACCACTGACTGTGCCCTTTGTGTATTTAAACAAATTAAAGAGCCCTGTAGTGAACTCTTTTTCATGGGATCCTTTCTCCAAGACCTGTTTGGAGCTGCAGGGACAGTTCCTGTGCATGGCAGGAGGGGAAATGAGTCCAGCCTGGCAGCCCTGCCAGGGAACACCAGCGCTTGTTCTTCCAGAGCTGTTCTGGTTCCACTCCCACACTCTCCTTCTCATCCCTTGTGTTGGTGCAAGGCCTGAGTGCTCTGACAGCTTGGTCCCCGTCCTGCTGTGTGTCAGTGCTGTGAGCGCAGGCAGGGACAGGCAATGGGCACTTGTGTCACAGAGGTGGCCTCACAACAGCCTTTCCAGGTAGAAAGGTGATCTCCTATGGGAAGGGCCAGAAGGTTTAGGTCTTCTTCTAAAGGTTATCTCAAGAACATGCCCACAAATGTGGCCACAGATTCAAACACCATTGTACACATGAACAGTGTGTGTGTGCAGGGCTGGCACACAGCAGCGTCCTCTCACAGCCAGGCCTCCTGCCAGAGACCTGCAGGACCAGCAGAGCAGGGGCTGGGCTGTGCCCCTGTGCACTGGACACCCCTCAGAATCTGTCCCAGGGCATCGTCACGCCCCTCATAACCACCATTTCCAGCCTTGGCCTCTCTCCCCAGCTCACAGCTCTTCCCTCCATGGATGGACACTGAATGAGCAGGTCAGAAATCCACGTTTGCATTGTACAGATGAGATGTGAGCACGCACATCATGTACGTGAGGTGAGATGAACCCAAGTGAGGACAAACGTCATCAGCTGTTCCTGGGGATTCCATGAATGCCTGTGGCACAAACAAGCTCTTGAGGTCACTTCATACTGGAAGAAACATCCTTTGAGAAACCACCTGGATGCAGCATTGGGTTGTGCATCCTCCAGCTGTGATCCCCGTGTCCATTCCTCATGATGGGGGACATCTCAGATGAGTGCAGAGCAGCTGACACACGACAGGGCTTAGGTGCCTCCCATCCTTTGGGAGTGGCCACAGGAGGCCAGAGAGAAACTGAGACTACAGCCTCTGTGTGTAAAAGGGACAGACACTGTCTCTGAGCACCCCTGGGTACAGAAGGAGTACACGAGTCCAGGTCAGACATGGATGCTTGACAGAACCTGACATTTCTGTGTGTGACTCCAGGAACAAACCTCACTGCCCCAGTGAGATTCATCTCAGCTGCCCTGGACAGGATCATTGCAAGTGCTCCATTCTGCTCTGCCACCCTTGCCTGTGATTCTGGATTGTGCTCTCAAAAGTGACAAAACAGTCAGAAGGGTTCCGAGGTCCTCGGGAAAAGCAAATGTCAAACCCATCTGCAAGAAAAGCATGAAGGAGAATTAATGACTGGTCAGCCTGCCTCCATGCCTGGAATTTTGCAAGGTCACAGACATGGTGTTCCAAGGTGTCCTAGTAGCCAGATCAGTGATCTCTGGGCTGGAGAACTGGAAGCTGGGTGGGAGGTTGGCTGAAGAATCGAGCCAAATGTCATCAGTGGTACAAAGCCCTCAGCGTAGCCGGTTACCAGTGCAATCCCTCAGGGACCAGCACTTGGGCCAACACTGCTGAATGTCTTTATTCTCCCTCTGTATGATGTGACGAGTGCACTTTGAACCCTTGAACAACCTCAGCTGGTTCACCCTGCCTGGAGCAGGACAGTGAGACAAGTGAGGCAAGGGCTCTCTTCAAACCTCAAGTTATTCTGCGATTCAATGAATCTTTCCCTTGAAGAGGATTTTGAAGACAGAATAGGCAGAGGAAAAACAAAAAGAATAAGAGACAGAAAAGGAGTTCTAAAGGTGTCAACATAAATACAACGGTTCCTCAGAAGAGTATTTTCCCCCTCAAATTACTAGTAGAGAAGATATTTGATAAATTTGATAAAACAATCATACTGTTTTCTGATAGGGTCCTGGACCAAACGGTGATGGATGGTTATGGTATTACGAGGTCAATTGTGTCTCAGACACTCATAATCCAGACAGAATCCTGTGGCTGTGAAGGGGCAGTGAGGTCAGTTCTGTCTCTGGAGGTGACAGCCCAGCAGCAGGGACATGGCTGGGAAAGAACCTCTGCCTAAGTGCCCACAGGCCCTACCCAGGAAGAGGCCTTGGAGACGGGTTGTCATGTCCATCCCACCTGATAACATGACGAGACAGCAGCAGGAACATGGTCGTGTCTGTCAGAGAAACTGAAAGAACAGCAGCAGTCCTGGGATTTATAAGATCATGGTGAGGTTACTTGTCTTCTGTCAGGTAAAAGACCACAAGAAGCCTAATGGGTTGGGTTCCCTGCATGAAGGGCAGTTTCTGAGGTGGCTGAGTATTCCTTTGTAGTGGGAAAAAGCAGAAGAGGGAAAAAAAATATCACATAGTGCAGTTTGGAAAGTGAGGACTGGATATCAGAGGAAGAAATGTCAGTGGAAGGGCAGTGCTGTGGTGCAAGAGCTCACCCAGAGGGAGCTGGATCAGCCCATGGTTTGTGTTCCAAGAGCAGCCAGTGAGGGTGCAGACACAGCAGTGAAGGTGCAGAAATGCTGGGGTGAGAGCGGGTGGGGAAGCGAGATGGGTGTCTGCAGCCTGCAGGGAAAGAGGGGCAGGGGTAGGACCGTGTAGAACAGCCTGTGGTGGAGATGGCAAAGGGCGCTGGCAAGGCTGGAAGGGACCCACAGAACCCAGGTCTCTGTCCCCTTGGCCATGGCAGTTGTCTCTGCCACTGAGGCCCAGGAGAAGACATGTTGTCCTCATGGCACTGGGGCCTCTCTGCCTCCTTGCAGCCCCATGGGGAAGCTGGAAGTTGTTGTACCAGTGTTGTCCTTCCCTGGGCCTTGCACACCCACATCCCACAGTCCCAGGAAGAGCCCTAAGCCATGTGTGAGGGACAGGATCCCCCTTCCCATTGCCTGCAGGTCATGGCTTCTCCTTTCTGCTTCAGAAAGGAAACCAAGGGGTTTCTCAGCCTCAGAGCTGAAGAAAAGACTGAAAGGAGACCTCATGGTGGCTACACCTTTCTCACAAGGGGAGAAGGAAGGAAAGGTACTGATCTCTTCTCTTTGGTGACCAATGACAGAACCCAAGGGAATGGAAGAAGGGTGTGCCAGGGGAAGTTCAGGTTGGACATGAGGAAAAGGTTCTTCACCCAGAGGTACTGGACACTGAACAGGCTCCCAGGGAGGTATCACGACCCCAACCTGACAGTGTTCAAGAAGAGACTGGACAACGTCCTCAGACACACGGGGTGACCTGTGGGGTGTCCTGTGCAGGGACAGGAGTTGGACTCCATGAACCTGTGGGTCCTTCCAACTCAAGACATTCTATGTCTATGATTCTATGAAATACAAGGTCAAAAGTCCATGTTTTCATTGTTCAGATGAGATGTAACCATACACATCATGTGCATGTCCAATGTGTGCACATGGTGAGATGAACCCAAGGGAGCACAAATGAACCTTGGGGTGCCATAAAGGTCAGTGGGACAGAGATGATGTTCAGGGGTCTCTTCCAACCTGCGGTATTGTAGGATTCCATGAATCTTTTCCTTGGAGAGCTCTATCAAGAGAGATATAAAATGCCCCAGAGTAAATACAGCAGGTCCTCTGAGGAACGTTTCTCCACTCAAACCCTTGATAGGAAATCTATTGGATACATTTGATGAAAGCAGCTCAGTTTGATCTGCTCACACACTGGACCACAAGGAGGGTGATGACTGGGTACGATGCCATGTGGTCACTTGTGTCTCAGGAGCTCATGGTCCAGTAGGAAGCCAATGGCTGTGGAGGGCACTGTGAGGCCACTTCTGCCTCTGCAGGGGATAGGCCAACAGCAGGAACATGGCTGGGAAAGGACTGTGAGGTCACACATACCAGACGAGCAATCGGGCCCAGTCAGCACGGCTTTGTGAAAGGCAGGTCCTGCTTGACCAGCCTGATCTCCTTCTATGACAAGGTGACCGGCTGAAGAGATGAGGGAAAGTCTGTGGTGGGGAGTGAATCCGCCACACAGGCTGTGGGTGTTGTGTCCTTAGACTGCAGTAAAGCCTTTGACACCGTATCCCACAGCATCTCCTGGAGAAGCTGCAGCTCATGGCCTGGATGGTGTAGCTGTGATGGGTAAAGAACTGGCTGGAAGGCCTTTTGTCCCCTGGAGCCATTTGTTCCCTTCCTGTTCTCATGGGCATCCCATGAATGCACCACTGCTCTCCTCCAGTGTAGACAGGCACAAGGCCTTTTCCACCTGGACCTCAAACCAATGCCACTGGTTTCTCCAGCACCCTCATCCTTGACTGCGGGATGTCCAGAACAGTCCCCCTGAGAGAGTTTGACAAAACCTTTTTTCTGCACCATCCCCACATCCCTGCTCAATCCCCTCATCCACAGCTTAAGGACCAGAAAGTTTGGGTGTAAGTGGAGCATTGAGAGAAATGGTCAGGAAAGCTTTGAAGTGCACAGGGAGCCCATCAACATGTTGGCCTGCTGCTCTCTTCTGAACAGGCCCAGAAGACCTGGGCAGCATTTGCTGTGTCCCAGAAATTTGCCTGGAAGGTTGGGATATGGAGAAAAGGTTTGGTCTGGGAAGGGACAGACAGGTGCTGGTGGAACTGGCTGGTGTGACCGTGAGACATCTCTCCAACACCTCAGAAAAGTCCTGGCTCTCAGGGAGGTTGCAAGGTCCTCTGAGAAAGAAAATATCCAAAATGACTTATCATGGAATCATAGAATAATTGTGGTTGGAAGACACCCTTAAGATCATCGAGTTCAACCATAACCTAAATCTGGCACTAAACCATGTCCCTAAGAGCCCCATATATCTGTCTTTTAAACACCTTCAGCGATGGGAACTCCACAACCTCACTGGGCAGTCTGTTCTGTTGCTTCTAAACCCTTTCCCTGAAGAATTTTTAATTAATATCCAATCTAAACCTCCCTGTGTGCAACTTGAGGCCATTTCCTCTTGTCCTATCACTTGTTATTTGGGAGAAGAGACCAACACTCACCATGATAAAACCTCCTTTCAGGCAGTTGTAGACGGTGACAAGGTCTCCCCTCAGCCTCCTCAAGGCTGAACAGCCCCAACTCCCTCAACCGCTCCTCATAAGACTGGTGCTCCAGACCCTTCACCAGCCTTGTCACCCTCCTCTGAACTCTCTCCAGCACCTCAATGTCTTCCTTGCCATGAGGGGCCTAAACTGACCCCAGGATTCAAGGTGCAGCCTCACCAGTGGCCAGTACAAAGGGATGATCACTTCTCTAGTCCTGCTAAAACTCGGATTGGATCAAGGCTTGAACACCTTGGTGTGACCCAGTTGGTGACAGGTTGGACTGCAGACTCCTGAGGTCCCTTCAACCTCAGTTCTCTTATGATCCCATGGTGATGTTGGGCTCTGTTTCTAACTGGTCAGAGCAGATGATGATGGGGCAGGATCCACCTGTGCTGTAGGTGGCCATCTAAACCAACATCTCAGCCAGGGAACCAGCCAACACCTCAGTGTGACTCGCTCTGGGCAAAGTGTGAGGAGTCCTGGGGAGGGAAGGTTTAGAGGGCATGGGGCGCTATGCAAGACACAAAATGATCTTGGCTTCTTGCTTGTAAGCTCATTGTATGTCAACTAATGTCAACAAAATTTAAAATAAGAAGAACTGAAGACAAAGATCCAAAGCTAAGGAAGGTGTCAACATACTTCTTATTTATTTATTTAATTTATCTATATATCTATCTATCTATCTGTCTATCTATCTATCTATTTATTTATCTATCTATTTATTTATTTATTTAGTTAGTTAGTTATTTGAGAGTCTTTCTAGGAGAGTTACTTTTCTTTGAAAGAGTTTTCCAGAACTGGGTATGCATTTAGGACACAAATTTCTTCACCTCCAGGGACACAAACACCTGGTGCCAATGTAGGTGCCCAAGGAACCCCTGCCGAGGCTCCACCTGCATTACAAGGTGCTCTGGTCTCCCCAGGTCCTGTGTGACAGATGTCAATCCCAGGCAGACACCTCAGGTACATTGGGGCCCCTAAAACAGCACTGGCTGTTTATGGTGGGGCAACTGATGACTGATGTCTGCCTTGAAAGGTGCACGTCTTTGTTGTTCTTTTTTGGTTTTCGGTGTTTTTTTTTTTTTTGTGTTTTGTGTTGGCTTTTTGTGTGTGTTTTTTTTGGTGTGATTTTTGGCTTTGGTTTTGGATTTTTTTACATATTAAAACAAAGAAAGAAAAAAAAGAGCCAAAAAGTGAATTAATGGGAAGTGTACTAAGAGCAGGAGAAGAGATAACGGTCTTCCCCTGTACTTCTATTACCAACACTCTATTATTTCACCTCCCTCGTCATTCAGGAGTTCCCATCTCTCCTGATTCAATGTCCCTGTCAAAGGACAACTTTCCAGCAGACTGTCTGGATGTTTGCCCTTCCCAGTGCTCTCAGGTTTCTCCTCCACTTGCTCTTTAGTCATTCAGTTCCTCTCAACTGTCTGGTTTCTGCTTCGAGCTTCAGGGAGTTACAAACTTGCCCCATTCTTCAGAGCTCTAATTGACATTGCAGTCAACATGTTCATTGTGTTTATTTCTATCCTCTCCTATCTCTCTGTCTAAACCAGTTCTTGTGTGGATGTCCCTTGTGGATGGTGGACCTCACCAGATCCAGGTTACACACACAGCTGAGGAAAGTGTTTTACTGTTTATTAAACTGTGCAGTGTTTACACAGGAGAGCAGGTGGAACTGGTGCACAGGACCTGCAGCATCTCCTGCAGAGCTCAGTGGAGAAGTCTGATGTGAGGAAAAGTGATGCAGTCTCTGGTGGCCAATGAGGGAACCGGCAGACTGGGGGTGGGGGGTGAGGAGCGAGGTTGTCCTTACAGTGTCCAGCCTCCAGAGACTGTTGAGATGTCTTCAGGAGACCCTCTGGATCCATGTCCAGTGTAGAATGCTGCTGTCACTTCTTCTATACACTGAAAAATGACACAAAATACCCTTGAAAGAAAAAAACCTCCTTTATGAAATCTTCTTTGAAATCTTCATCAGCAAGTGTCCCCTTGAAACCTCTCCAGTTAGTTCTACAAGTCTTGAAGATTTGAAGAAAATTAGGGAAAGAAACATTGCTCGTTAGGGCTTTCTGTGTTTTAATGAGCCCCATGGTGCTGAGTCCATGAACCTCAGATACCAAGGAGAGACTGAAGAATCTGCTCAAGAAGTCCAAGTCAGAAGCAAACTCCAAAGTACCTTGAAGCATTAATGGGCCCCACTGAGGGCTGTTACTGACAAAGCCTCCTTAGGGACTCGTTAGAGCACATAATTGGAGGCTGTAATTGCATCAGGCAAAGGCAAAGAGCAGCAGCTCTGATGCTGAGAAAACCCTTGGTTTGTTTCATGAAGGACAATGGCCAAGCCTTGAGCCCCTGCCCCTAGGAAGGGAGATCCTGTCCCCCACGTGTGGCTCAGGACTCTTCCTGGGGATATGGGGAGTGCGATGCCCAGTGCAGGACAATGGTGTGACACTCCCTGGGGGTGCAAGGAGGCAATGGGTGCCATGGCCATGACAAACATGTGTCTCCTCTTAGGCCTTGGGACACAAGCCAAAGCCAAGAGGACGAAGACCTTGGCTCTTTCAGGGACATCCAGCCTTGCCAGTGCCCTTTGCCATCTCCACCATCGTCCATCCTACACTGTCCCAGGCCTGTGGCTGTTTCCCCACAGGCTGCAGACACCCCATGTGCTTCCCCACCTTGTTCTCACCCTAGTGTGTCCCCATCTGTGCTGCTGTCTCTCCATCCTCACCAGCTGTTCCTTGAAACACAAAGCCATGGCTGATCCAGAGTCCATCTCAATGACCACAGCCATGTGCTCAGAATGACATTTCGTTATCCTGAGCTCCACTCTGGACCTCCAGAGCTGCAGTTTCTGATGGTTTTCCTTTCTCATGCTGTTTCCATCTACTAAAAAGAAAAAAGTGCCGTCATCTTGGAAAGTGATTTTCAGCATTTCTGAAGCTACTACTACCTTTTCTTGTCATGATTTTATCACAGCCACCAACTAAGACCATGAGAGCTGCTCACATCCTGCTCCCAGTCCTCAAGTGGGATAAGAGAGAGAAATGAAAGGGAAGAGAGAAACCTGTGAGTTTATAAAAAAATATAATAAGACAATGAAAATAATACACTGCTACTTCTAATATGCTTATACTAAAATACACATAAAATAAAATATATGATACTCAGTGCAATCCCCCACATAACTCCAGTTGTGCTGAGCAGGCAGCCCCAAAGAAGAGAGCACCCTGTTCCTGAACAGCTGATCCCAGCAAGAGAAAGTAAAAGTGCAAAAGGCAGAGAGGCCCAAGGGCCAAATGAGAATCAGGAAAACATCATAAAACTGCACTAACACTGAACTACCAATAGAATGGAACTTCCAAACAGAGCCAACCAAAGTAGCCAGCAAACCAAGAGTAACTGGCTGGAAAAGACATCTCCAGCTTTATACCAAGCATGACACTAATGGTAGAGAATAGCTCATTGATTGACCTGGATGTCAATCAAGGTGCTGCCCTGTCTGTGCCCCCTCCTGTCAATTCGCACCTGCAGCTGGACTCTAAAGAAGTCCTTGGTTTCACTGACAATAGTCCAGGTAAATTAAATGGAAATAGATAAATTAAATTAAGAAAATAGGAACACTTGGTCCTGAACTACAAGAGAAAGCAAAAGGGCAACAGGTAAAAAGGTGCAAAGGCCAACTGCACTATGGCAAAATGGCAAAAGGCTAAACTAACATTGAACTCATGACAGAATGAAACTTCTGAATGGAACGACCAAACCAGCTGTAAAACCCAAAGTAATGGATCTAACAAGCCCTAAAAGCTGGCTCCAGCTTTAGACTGATTATGATGCTAATCATAGGGAATATTTCATTGATCAGCCTGCATGTCAATCCAGGTGCTGTCCTGTCTGTGTCCCCTCCTGCCAATTTGCATCCCCAGCTGGATGGCCAAAGAAGTCCTTGGTTTCCCTGACAACAGCCGAGATCTCAGTGAGTTCTGACGTTCCTTTAATAACAAATGGCAAACACTGTAAAGCTGCTAAAAGACGGAATTAACTCTATCCCAGGGAAGAAACAGCGTTATCTCATTATTCTCATAGTAAATCTAAACAAAAGACTGTACTGGCTGTGAAGGAGAGAGGTTCAAAATGTAGGAAGGAAATTAACTCAATTTCAGTAAAACCAGCACGTTTCCTCAGCCTCCCCTTCACCAGGCTAAAAAAGTTTGGGTCTCTCAACATCTCCACACATGACCCAGACTTTCTCTGGCCACACAACAGCTCCTCCCTGTTCCTCCAGAATGGGGAACCTCACACTGGGACACACCGCTCCAGATGTGACCACACCAGTGCTGAGTCACGATGGACAATAACTGCCCTTTGTCTGGGTGCCCACGCTCCTCCCAATGCAGCCCAATGTGCTCATGGGCATATTCCTGTTTAGCACCACTGAGAACTGGCTGAACATCCAGGCTCAGAGGGCTGTGACCAGTGGCACGAAGCCCAGCAGGAGGTACCATGAGGAACACTGAAGGACACCATATCCCTACCCAACATCTCCTCCCCATAAGTGTCTCTTGGGTCCCTGAAACCACCTCAGTGCCAAGGGGGAGAGCACTGCCTGTATGGGGTGGAGGAGATGGGGTCTGAAATGAGGGTCCTGGGGCAGTTTCTCCTCGTTGTTCATGCAGCAACAAGCTGGGCTGGATGTTTGGAGATAGGAACACTTCCTAAGGGCCTCCAGTGGGCATGGGGGTGGTCTACAGTTTCCTGCATGCTGCCTTTTCTGGTGGAGATCACAGAGGCTGCCAGCCCTTTAGAGGATCCAGGAGAGGCCTTGTCCTTCCTCTGGTCATGGCTGGACCCCAGTTCTCCAGCTCAGCCCCAGCTCAGGAGCCTTCTCTAGGGGTGACTTTTGGGGTAAGGTTGCCAAGAGGGGTGCATACATTTGTCTTAAGGACATGTGATGAGCACCAGGACTGAAGTACCAGGGCCCCAACCTGGCAGTGATGCTCTGCAGAGCAGTTTGGCTGCAGAACCATGGGGTGACTGCCCACGTTTGTGCTGCTCACTGAGGGACACAGATACAACTGGATTGGCTGCACTGCCACCAAGCTCTTTCTGGGAGTCTAAAGCTCTGGAATGGGTTCAGAGCATTTCTTGTGACTCACTGGTTTTTCCCCTCGTTTCGGTTCAGCAATCCCTTCCTTGTCCTTCAGGTGCCTAGAGATTGGTACAGGAAGATGTGGACTATTCCCTTCCCAGGGATGGAGGTAGGCTGACCAGCCGGTAATTCTTCAAATTCTCCTTCCTGCCCTTCTTGAAGGTGGGTTTGACATTGTCCTTTCCCAAGGTCATCAGAACTTCTCTGATTGTACAGTCACTTTTGAAAGCGCAATCCAGAATCATGGACAAGGGTGATGCAGCAGACAGGAGCACTTGCAATGAGCCTGTCCCAGCAGCTGAGATGAATCTCACTGGGCCACTGGGGATTGTTCCTGGAGTCACACACAGAAATGCCAGGGTTACATCAGAGCCAGTCTCAGGAATTCTTATGCACCCAGGGATGCTCAGAGACAGAGTCTGTCCCTTTTACACACACAGGCAGGAGTCACAGTGTCCCTCTGGCCTCCTGTTGCCACTCCAAAGGGATGGGAGACACCTCAGCCCTGTGGTGTGTCACCCTGCTCTGCACTGAGCTGAGATGTCCCATGTCATGAGGAATGGACATGGGGACCTCAGTTCAAGGAAGAAGAGCCCAGTGGGTGGTTTCCCATGGGATGTTACTCCCAACATAAAGTGACCTCAAGACACTGTCTGTCCCACAGGCCTTCATGTCACCTCTCGTACATGATGTGTGTGCTCATGTCTCATCTGTACAATGCAACATGGATTTCTGACCTACTCATCTAGTGTCTCTCCATGGAGGGACAAAGAATTTCTATGAACTGTTGTTTGAGGCCAGTGCTGAATATGGTGGTTGTGAGGGGTCAGTCCATGACGATGCCCTGGGGCAGCTTCTGTGGGGTGTCCAGTGCATAGGGGCACAGCCCAGCCCCTGCTCTGCTGGTCCTGCAGGTCTCTGGCAGGAGGTCTGGCTGTGAGAGGACACTGCTGAGTGCCAGCGCTGCACACACACACTGTTCAGCTGTACAATGGTGTTTTCATCTGTGGCCACTTTTGTAGGAATATGCTTGAGAAAAAAATTTGCAAGAAGATATAAAACATTGTGCACTGCCCTGAGGAGAGCACCTTTCTATCTGGAAAGGCTGTTGTGAGTCAGCTCTGTCACAGCAGTGCCCATTGGCTGTCCCTGCCTGCGCTCACAGCACTGACACACAGCAGGACGGGGACCAAGCTGCCAGAGCACTCAGGTCTTGCACCAAGACAATGGATGAGGAGACTGTGGGAGTGGAACCAGAACAGCTCTGGAAGACCAAGTGCTGGAGCTCCCCGGCAGTGCTGCCATATTGGACGCTTTTCCCCTCCTTCCATGAACACAGGAACCGTCCCTGCAGTTCTAAAAAGGGCTTGCAGGAAGGACATAGTGAAAAACAAGTCACTAAAGAGCACTTTATTTTGTTTAGAGATAAGGAGAGCATGACTCCTCATTTACACAGTCAACAGTTATAAAAGAAAAGCCAACAGTTATAAAATAAAAGCCAACAGTGAATTAGAAAGGGGAGGACCAGATTATCACAATAAGAAAACAACTAATAACAACAAAAAATCCAGATGACTGGCTGGACCTGTAGTTAGCTACATTAAAATGTCTATGTAGAACCAGATGGCCAGTTTCTTGCTTGAGAACACATCAGGATATGAGTTTGCACAGGGCATCCTTGAGCTCCTGGTTCCTCATGCTGTAAATGAGGGGGTTCACTGCTGGAGGCACCAACGAGTACAGAACAGACACCACCAGATCCTGGGATGGGGAGGACATGGAGGGGGGCTTCAGGTAGGCAAACATGTCAGTGCTGACAAAGAGGGAGACCACGGCCAGGTGAGGGAGGCAGGTGGAAAAGGCTTTGTGCCGTCCCTGCTCAGAGGGGATCCTCAGCACGGCCCTCAGGATCTGCACATAGGATACCATGATGAAAACACACAAAACACACAAATACTACCGAGAAACTTATCGCAATAAGGCGAATCTCCCTGAGATAGGAGTGTGAGCAGGAGAGCTTGAGGATCTGGGGGATTTCACAGAAGAACTGGTCCAGGACATTGCCCTTGCACAGTGGCAGTGAAAATGTATTGGCCGTGTTCAGCAGAGCATTGAGAAACCCAGTGGCCCAGGCAGCTGCTGCCATGTGGACACAAGCTCTGCTGCCCAGGAGGGTCCCGTAATGCAGGGGTTTGCAGATGGCAACGTAACGGTCGTAGGACATGACTGTGAGAAGAGAATACTCTGCTGCTGTCATGAAGGCAAATGAAAAGAGCTGTGCAGCACATCCTGAGTACGAGATGGCCCTGGTATCCCAGAGGGAGTTGGCCATGGATTTGGGGACAGTGGTGGAGATGGAGCCCAGGTCGAGGAGGGAGAGGTTGAGCAGGAAGAAGTACATGGGGGTGTGGAGGTGCTGGTCACAGGCTATGGTGGTGATGATGAGGCCGTTGCCCAGGAGGGCAGCCAGGTAGATGCCCAGGAAGAGCCAGAAGTGCAAGAGCTGCAGCTCCCATGTGTCTGTGAACGGCAGGAGGAGGAACTGGGTGATGGAGCTGCTGTTGGACATTTGCTGTCTCTGGGCATGAGGACCTGTGCAAGGAGGAAAAGACAGTGATGGTTTAGATGAGACTTCTCTGGGAGAAACCAAAGCCATTTCCCACAGACCCTCCCACAAAGAGACACTTATTATCCCAGGAGAACGTCCTGGCTGGAGCCCTTATCGGTGCTGGATGAGTGTGCAATGAAGAGCAGGGTCTCTGCCCAGGGGCTCTCGAGGACTCAGCCTGACTCCGCGTGATTGAGTGGGGCAGGGGCCAGTGCTGGGGTTCAGCTGTGTCAGCTGGAACCGCTCCTGGTGCAGAAGGGGCTGTCAGGCCTGAGAAACGGCGTTTGAGAGGTTTGGTGTTTCTACAGCTCCTTCTGCCCTCCCACCCATGAAAGTGTTCTTGGGTGTCAGAAACCCTCAGCATTTCTGGTGCACTCAGGGAGAACAGAGCGAGTCCTGCGAGACCAGAGGATGCCTGTGGGTCAGCGCAGAGTGAGGGCAGCTGCTCTGTCCCTCTGTCTTGCTCCAGCTGCCCTGGCCTGGCGCC
The DNA here is from genome assembly GCF_037038585.1 of Patagioenas fasciata. Lineage (NCBI taxonomy): Eukaryota > Metazoa > Chordata > Aves > Columbiformes > Columbidae > Patagioenas > Patagioenas fasciata. Next base: position 964,896 of record NW_027288505.1, read on the forward strand.
TTTATGAGATGGAGCCTGATCACACTCCCATGTTACCCTGAAAAGTCACCAGGCACTGCTGAGAGCAGAGGGATCCACCTCAGACCACGACATGTCTCACCCTTTCCTAACGTCTCAGCTCCCCACATTCAGCCCAGGACACACACAGCTCATCTCTCAAACCCAACAGCATTTTCTTTGTCACAGTAGCTCTGTGCTTCTCCATGGGGCTTTCAGATAACACACAGATGCTGTAGGACAGGTTTGCATCCTGGACGGAAGCTCACATCTTGAAAGAAAAGTCAAGGAGACAATCAAGAGTCCTGATGATGGCATTTGATTCAGGGAGACTCAGCTCACACCCCAGCCCCACAGACTGCATTGCCCACACCCCACAGGTCAGAGCAAAGCTGGGACACGTGTTCCCATGGACACACCTGCAGGAAAGGACCCACAAGATCAGGCTGTGACTCTGCAGCTGAAACTGCCATCCCCAGAGAGCCTGACAGCAAGAACAAGATCCCAACAGCAGTGACCCAGAGCAGGGGAGCAAGAAGTACAATGCGGTGAGGGTGGGTGTGAGAGAGGCCAGGGCAGAGGCAGCCGGGCACTCAGACAGCGTCACCCTTCCCCAGCTGTGCAGCCACCTCCCAGACACCAACATTGCCGGGCAGCTGCTCTCAGCCCCTGTGCTCTGCAGAGGAACTGGAGCTCTGGCTGCTCAGGAGCTGCTTCACGCATTGGAGCCCCTGGCCCTGAGGGCAGAGGCTTTGCTGGGTGGGACAGGAGGCCAGGGGGCTGCTCACAGGAGGGATCTGCACTGCAGGGGATCATACAGAGATTTCTGAATTCTCCCTCTTCATATTAATTTCAGGTTTAGTTTCCTCCCATTTCTGATCATTTCCCTGCTGCCTGGAGATTGTCCCCCTGGGAGGTGTTTCCCTGTCCATGTCTCTTCCCTGTCAGTGCTCACAGACCCCATCCCATCCTCTGTGCCCTCCCCTGGCCCTACAGATCCTGCCTGTTCACAGGGCACTGCCTGGGGGCATCTTCCTGTTTGCAGGCTGGAAAACAGGACAGGTCAGACTAGGCTGAGGGGTCCAGCAAAGGTGATGCAGGTGCTGTGCACAGGTAGAGGGGTGGTGAAGGGATGTTATGAGCCTTCTGGCAGATGTACTGATCACTCAGAGTTGCAGTTCAGGAGTCTCAGTGATTTTTTAAAACGTGAGGTCTCAGTTTCATTTTATCCTTTCTTGCAGTCCCCACCCCTTGGGAAACTGAAATACAGGCTCAGGAAAGCTCCTTCTCTGTCTGGTAATCCTTGCACTGATCTTCTTGAGGCATCCCCTTGGAAAAATGCTGGGGGTGATCTGGAGGTGTGAGCAGCCCTGACCCACACAGCACCCTCTCCACAGCAGAAGCACCTTTCCTGCCCTGATAGGGGTCACTCCTTCCACCCACAGCTTCTCTACACAGACCTGTGGGGATCTCCTTGGCAGGGACCCTGCTCTGCAGGGCAACCCTGGGTGGAGAAACAGCTTCACACACCTGGAGTCATCCTCAGCAGGAGGCAGCTGCCTCTGATGGTTCATGAAGGAATTCCCTGCTCTGCTGCATGTCCTCCTTAGCTATACAAGAAAGTTTCTGAATAGTTTTCCTTACCTGTCTAGTTTGTTGTACCAGCGTCAGCAAATCCCACCACCTACTCTGTGTGAAGATTTTTCTCCTTGTGAACTCACAGCAAACCTCCCACCCCACACTGCATTTTCCCTCTCTTTCTGGCTTGTCTCCCGTTGCAGGCAGAGCCCTCAGCCCTGCTGCGCTTTGCAGAGGAGCTGCTCCTGGGCAGATCTGTCTCTCTGCAGCGCTGCCACTTGCCAGGAGCTCCCTCTGTCCCAGGAGCCCAGCCCAGCTCAGCAGCACAGGAGCAGCCCAAGGTGCTTTAATGACCCCTCTGGTGGCTTTGGTGCAGAGTCCATGAACCTCCGACCCTGAGGACAAGTTGAAGAATTCAAACTCAGATCTAAACTTCAAAGTTTCTTGTAATATTAATGAATCCCACTGAGGGACACAACTGAGAAACCATCCCCAGGGCAGCTGGGACAGAAAACTTGAAGCAGAACAAAGGGTAAGCAAGTGAAAGGTGGCTCTGATGCTGAGTAAACCTGAATTTGTTTCATTAACCAAAGGGCCAAGCCCTGACCCCCAGCCCTGGGAAGGCAGATCCTGTCCCTCCAACGTTGCTCAGGGCCCTTCCTGGACAGTGTGATGTGGGGCTGTGCAAGGCCAAGGACAGGACTACGGTCCCACAGCTCCCAGGTTCCTGGCTGGGGACAAGGAGGCCATGAGGCCCCTGTGCTGGAAGGACAAGGTGTCTCCTCACAGGCATCAGAGGTGCAGACAACAGCCATAGCCAAGGGGAGAAGGAGCTCATGTCTGGTGGGGCTTCCAGCCTCTTTACGTCCCGTGACCATCTCCACCACAGCCTGTTCTGTGCTGTGGCATCCCCTGCACCTCTTTCCCTGCAGGCTGCAGACATCCCCCCTGCTGCCCCACCTTGCTCTTGTCTGAGCATCTTCCTTCCTTTGCTGAGATCTCTGCATCCTCCCCACCTGTTCCTTGAAGCACAAAGCCTTGGGCTGATGCAGACTCCCTCTGCTGACCTGCTCCACCACAGCACTGCCCTTCCAGTCACATTCCTTCTTGCTCATATCCAGCCTGGACCTTCCCAGCTGCACTTTGGGCCATTATTTCTTTCTCATGCTCTTTCCCACTAGGCAGAAAACCTCCACCACCTCTGAAACCACTCTTCAAGCTACTCCTACAGTGCTGCAGCCTCACCAGTACTGCTGGGCCAAAGCATCCCAGGTCCCTCAGCATCCCACACCATGTGCACAAGGTGCTGAACCTGCCTTGGCAGAGCCCTGCACTCTCCAGTTCCTCCCTGCTTCTCCAAACTGGGAAGCCGCACACTGGCACACCCCCGTGTGTGTGGGGTCACACCAGTGCTGAACCGAATGGGATGAGAACTCCAGGTGTCTGGGTCCCCACGCTCCTCCTCATGCAGCCCCGTGTGCAGCTGCCTTGTTCATGGTGAGCGTGCACCACGGGCTGGTGTGGGGACCTTGGAGTGCCCAGGCCCTTCTCCTCAGGGTCACTGCTCAGCGTGTCAGGTCCTGCTCTGTCCTGATGGATGGGGTTATTGTCACACCCTGATACAGCACTGGTCACTTCATCTTCTCAATATTGAGTTATCTGATGGGTACATACCAGATGCGTGGAGCTCTGCCTGGGGACAGACAATGTCAGCTGAAGGTTGAGGAGTCAGCATGAGAGGGCAGAACAACATGGGCAGTGTTGTGGTGACTGGACATCAGCTGGAGGATCTCTGATGAGGAAGAGGAATGAGATGAGGCCTCCTTCAAACAAACGAAAGAAGCCTCATGTTTCCAGGGCCCTGTCCTCATGACAGACCTTAGACATCCCAGTATCTGCAAGGTACCAACCATCCAGGAGGGGTTGGAGTTCATTGACAACATCTTCCCGACACAGGGGACTGAGGAGTCAGTGAGGTGAGGTGCCCTGTGGGACTTCACACTTACAAACCAGGAAGAGTTGGTCAGGATGGAACAGTCAGGGATGGGACAGTGGAGCTGAGGCTCCTGGGAGATGATAACAAGGCCAAGAGCAGGATTTCAGGAGAGCAAGCTTTGGCCTGCTGAGGGACCTGCTTGGGTCCTATGGGTATGACCTTGGTGTCTGCAGTGCTTTTCTCTCACATCTCCTCCCTCCTCTCTCCCACCTGCTGTTGTGCACTGTTTTTTACCCTTTCTCAAATACAATATCCCAGAGGTACTGCCAGCATCACTGAGTGGCTCAGATTTGGCAAGGAGTGGGTCCATTTTGGAGTAGCTGAAATCAGCTCTGTCTGACGTTGGTCAAACTCCTGTTGTCTTCTCAGAGAGGTGACAACTGTAGCACAACCACACCCACCCCCCGTTCCAAGACTTTGCCATAAACCCAGCACAGGGTGACAGTGCGTTGGATGTTACAAAATAATTGATCGTGAAGAAGAAATTGTAAAGATCTTCTTTCAGCAACACATGAAAGTCTCCAGTCAATGAGCAGGTTCCTATGGGGCACTGTAATTGTCGTGACAGTCACTGGCCAGCCAAAGCTGCAGGTGCCAACAGTCCAAAGGATCTTGGGCCAAATGCTTAAGAGAGCTGCCTGATGGGCCATCAAGGGTGATGCTCACCTGGATCTGGTACCAACGAAGAAGGAAGAGATGGTGAGGGATGTGAACGTGAGTGTCCACCTTGGCTGTTGTGACCAGGACACAGTGGGGTCCCAGGTACCAGAGGGGAGGAAGGAAGGACAGCAGCAGAGCTCAGGCTGGTGGGCTCCAGAGGAGAAGACTTTGACATACTAGGGGATGGCAGGTAGAGGTGGTGATGTGGTAAAGTCATGGAGGGTGAAGGAGCTCAGGAAATCTGATCAGCCTTATAGGACAGGCTGCTCCAAGCACAAGAATGATCCCTCCGAGTACCCATAAAAAGAAGCATTTATCTTGTGAGGCTGATCCTCTGAACTGATGGAGCTGCAGAGCACAAAGGCAGCACACAGGAGGTGGAAGCAGGGGAAGCTGCAAAGGAGGAATTTAGAAACCTTGGCCACGGATGCAGAGATGATTCCAAAGTTGCCCTGGACTTGATACCTAAAGGGGAGGCGGAGGGCAGCAAGATGAGCTGATACAGCTTCCTTACAAAAAAAAAAAGGAATAGACAGGGAGAACATGGGCTTGCTGCTGAACTTTATAGGGGCAGAATCAGACAGGACTGAGGTTCTTCATGGCTTCTTTGCCTCCATCTTCACCAGCAAGGTCTCCTGCGACTTTGTTCCTGAAGACAGGAGTCTGGAGAACACCCAGCAGTGGATGGGGCTCAAGTCAGGGGTGACCTGAGCAAACTCAGACACCATTACAGAACAGGAGGTGGGTCACTTGAACAGCTCCCTGAACACAAGTATCACTGTGCTGTGGCATCTGAGATTCCCAGGAACACCCACCTCTTGGTACAGAGGAGTGTGACTCCTCTTGAGGTGTCCTGGCCTGTCTCCTCGGTCAAGTGATGCTTTAGGCACCCACTTCTCTGACACATTCAGTCGTTCTCAGGAGATTCTCTAGATCAATATTCATTGGAGATTGTTGATACCAGCTGTTGTGGAAATAAGGGTTTTGGGAGGGTGACGGAAATATTAGAGATTTGGTTTTATTACTCTTTATTATGGAAATGCTGACTGTTTGGCTACAATTCTGAAATCTCTGAAATCATCCACACCAGACTTGAAGCCTTTAGGAAAGTGCTGCAGAGAGCATTGTCTTGAAAGGGCGTTTTGGATGTTACTGAGCCCTCTGCTGCCACGATCCTGAACTGCAGGTACTGAAAGAATGAACAAACCTGTCATGACCTGAAGGGCAGAAACAAACCCCAAGTTTCTGAGGGTGTTTGGGACCCCACGAAGGGCCAGTGCTGACACAAGCAGTCCCTGTCCCTGGAGGCTGCTCAAGGAAAAACCTGGAGACAATGGTCGTAGGTGGTAAAGGCGATGTGGAGGTGGCTCTGGTGCCACGTCAGCCCTTGACGTTTGTTCATCATCAGAATGGCCAAGCCCTGACCCCAGGACCAGACAAAGGAGACCCTTTCAGTCAAAGGTTTCTCAGGCTCTGCCTGTGGTCACTGTGAATGTTTTGTGTTTTGGGGGTGGGTTTGGTGCCAAGTGCTGTTGCTTTAACCACAAGGCTCTGGTTTTCTGAGGACTTGGCAACCTGTGAGGTCCCCCAAACCCATTCAATTTCTTTCATACACCTCGCAATGGTCACCAATCACCTGAGCTGTCCCAGTCCCACACTTGCTTGAATCCTCTATTTGGATCAATACCCATCCCTCCAGGAGGTCCATGCATCCACCAGGTTCATGGAAGAGTCCTGAGGTCCATCCAAGTGTGGGCAGTGTAAGAGAGGAGCAGAGCAGGGTCAGCTCATGGGCCATGACTGAGCACAAACACCCCAGCAGCAGCCATTCCCCATCTCCCAGGCACAGCCAAGCCCACAGGATGCAAATGGCACTGCCATATATCCTTAGTCCAAAAAAGCCTGCCTTCTTTCCAAAATCAACAACAATCTTTCTACTATTCCTCTTTGACCCCCAGATATCAGCCGCATTCCACTTGTGGTTCAGACATGGTTGTAAGGATTTGCTGAAGTCATCAGCCATCACCCTTTTCTACCCCACATCTCCTGACCCTCTCCCACACCACACATGGCCGGTCACTGCTGCTCAGGGCCTCGCGCTCTACAGAAGAGGCCTCGAGATACTTGGCTCTTCCTGGTGCTTGTTATAATCTTCCTCACTCCCTCCAGATCTCACGGTGAGATTTCTTGTTCATGACAGGGCCTTTGTAACCAACTCTTATGAAATGGTTGTCCTTCTGTGATCATCTGTGCAGAAGTGATCACAGAAAAGCACCAAATATGTCAAATCTGATGCCGAGTGAAATGCAATAAAACCTTGTTGAGCCAACCCCGTAACTGTGTCTTTCCAGCAAGGAGTTTCTCCTGAGAAAGGGATCCAACCTCTGCCACTCTCTGCAGAGGCACATGAGCAGCGTCCATGCACCTGGGGACACAAAGGGTGACTTTTGCAAGATCACCCTCTATCTGGACCATTTAGATCTGTACCTGTGGATGGGGTATCAAGTCTTATAGTACAGCAAAGACTGGAGTTCTGAGCTCCCTTCAACTCCCTGTGTGACAGTCTGTAAAATTAATTAACCCAGTGAAAAAGTTGGTTTTGATTCTCTTCACAGCCTGAAGCACCACATGGCTCAGGAGACAATCCAGGATACCCAACCAGCACTCACATGCCCTGAACTTAAAGTTCAGGTGTTCCATGGAATCTCAGCAGACACGTCACGCTGATATCTGGGTTCAAGGAGCTGGTCAAGAGCCTCGTCTGCATTTCTGTAATGGTGGCTTTGCTGCCTGGCTGATGCGCAGACTCTGTACATGGATGCTGACACCTCCTGAGCAACCTGCTCTGAAAGGATGAACAAGGTGGTGTGTTCCTTCTGGAGGGATATATGGACAGCAAACAAGAAGCAGCTGGGCTGGGGCAAATGAAAAAGGATGATAGAAAAGTTGCGATCAGGGCTGTTTACCGTTATTTGTAAAGCAGCCCTGCTCCCCATGTGAATTATTTCTGTGATCAGAGAGAACTTCAGAGCTTTCTCCAAATCAGAAACATGAAGGGGAAGGAAGGAAGGACAGTGTCATTCAGTCTCTAAGGCACCTCAGGATGTGTCTTGACCAACCTCCTCCTAAAAGCAGAGTCAGACCAGATTAGTGAGGGGTCTATACAAACACATCGTGGTAACTTTCTGAGATAGAGTGGATGCACACTGCTGGGAAACAGCTTCCAGTGCTTGACTGTCCTCAGGACTGGAAAGTTTTTCCCTTTATCTACTGTCCTTCTAAGCGACCATCCAGATGGCCTTTTACCCATCTACTTGCACACTGACACAGACCATAATATCCTAACTTGGGCACAAGCACATTGTGGGGGATGACGCAGAATGCCTTGCTGACTTCCAGGTAACAGACCATCAATGTTCTCCCCACATCCACAACCCTGTCCTTTCCTCACAGAAAGCAAAGAGGATGGACAGGCACAACCTGTCCTGGGTAAACCCCGTCACCTTCTCTTCCAGACACCCAGAAATGGGGTCCCAGTGGACATGTTCTGGGGCAGAGCCCTTAGTTCCCCTGCTCACCCATTGGCCATTTTGAAAAGTGCACACACTGTGTGAGAGCTGCCAGTGGTCATGGAGTCCCCCCAGTCTCCATGAGCTTTCCAAGATGGTGGAGAGTGGTCTCCCTGTGACATCGTCCTGCTGTCTCAGCTCCTGGGATGCTGCCCCTGCTGTCCCATAGACTGGAAAGGATTGTGTTAGTTCCAGTGACCCCTGACTTGATCCCCATCCACTGCTGGTTGTTCTGTCTCCAGTCACAGAGGCCTGCGACACATTGCTGGTGAAGATGGAGGACAAGAGGACACAGGGATTCTCACCTCTTTCCCTTATTAAATTCATCAATGGCCACACACTGTCTTTGTTTCTCCTTCAACTGTCCCTGCAGTAGTAACAGCTCATTATGGGCCCTTGAATCGCCTTACAGGTCTGGACTGAGTTCTGATCTGGCCTGTTGCTGTGCTTGGAGGCTGCTGTCCTTGCAGACCAGATGAACTCACTTCTGCCACCCTGTCTGGCAGTTCATTCCACCCGTGTCACAGCTCTCTCTGCAGCACTGGCAGCTCCAGCTCCCCCAGTCAGGTCCCTGGCTGAGGCCATTGCCTCACATCTGGGCTGAACCACCCCAGCTGTGGCACCAGCCCAGCTCTGACCTGCCACAAGAAACCTGGTACCAAGTGTCCAAGACACCATGTGTGCAAAGGCTTTGATTCAGAGCAAAATGACGTATTAAAAAAAAAAAAATAAATGACATATTCAAAAGATTGCTGAATGTCTTTCTAGCCCTAGGACTACAAAAACGGAATAAAATCCCTAAACTCATTCAGCTGAAGATATTCCTCTGCCAAGCTTCGAGAATTTAGATCCTTTGCTGTAATCTTCCTGATGTCTTGTCTAATGATGGGAAAATAAAAGATGCTTCTCATGCCCAAATTATTTTCTAATATGAAAGAACTACTGCAGGACAGAACTGTGTCTGTAGAGGTGAGAGAAGAAACATCCCTGATTATTTCAGCCTGTTTCACGGGCCACTCCCCTGGAGATCCAGGAACACCACGAGGGAGCCCAGAGGGGACAGAGAAAGGGACATCCTGGGCTGCTCCTGTGCTGCTGAGCTGGGCTGGGCTCCTGGGACACAGGGAGCTCCTGGCAAGCGGCAGCGCTGCAGAGAGACAGCTCTGCCCAGGAGCAGTTCCTCTGCACAGCACAGCAGGGCTGAGGGCTCTGCCTGCAACAGGAGACAAGCAAGGCAGAGAGAGGGGAAATGCTCTCTGGAGAGAGCAAAGAAGTTTATCATTACCACCATGAAGAACCAAGATGCTCAAGGCCTCTTCTGAAGAGCGGGAGGCCCTGAGCAGCCGTGATTGGCCATGTGTAGGTGTGGGAGAGGGTCAGGGCATGTCAGGGAGAAGCAATGAGATGGCTGATGTGTGCTGCTTTGCTCACCATCCCCCAGTATGTCAAAGTCTTCTCCTCTGGAGCACACCAGGCTGTGCTCTGCTGCTGGCCTTTCTCCCTCCCCTCCGGGGTCTGGGACCCCACTGTTTCCTGCTCACGACAGCCAAGGTGGACACTCATGTTCACATCCCTCAACAGCTCTTCCTTCTTCATCAGTACCAGATTCAGGTGAGCATCACCCTCATTGGCCCACCAGGCAGATATGTTAAGAAGTTGGCCCAAGATCGTTTGGACTGCTCGCACCTGCAGCTTTGCCTGGCCAGGTAATGTCAGGGCGATTACAGTTCCCCATAGGAACCTGCTCATTGACTGGAGACATCCTAAGGTTGCTGACAGAAGTTCTTTTCCATTTCTTCTCCATGATCAAGTAGTTTGTAACATCTAACTGGATTTACATGGCAAAGTCTTGGAACTGGGGGTGAGTGTGTCTGTGCTACAGTTGTCACCTCTCTGAGAAGACAACAGGAGTTTGACCAATATCAGACAGAGCAGATTTCAGCTGGCTCCAAGATGGACCCACTCCTGCCAAGTCTGAGCCACTCAGTGATGCTGGCAGCACCTCTGGGATATTGTATTTGAGAAAGGTTAAAAAACGCTGCACAACAGCAGGTGGGAGAGAGGAGGGAGGAAATGTGAGAGAAAAGCACTGCAGACACCAAGGTCGTATCCCATAGGACCCAAGCAGGTCCCTCAGCAGGCCAGAGCTTGCTCTCCTGAAATCCTGCTCTTTGCCTTGTGGTCATCTCCCAGGAGCCTCAGCTCCACTTTCCCATCCCTGACTGTTCCATCCTGACCAACTCTTTCTGGTTTGTAAGTGTGAAGTCCCACAGGGCACCTCCCCCCACTGACTCCTCAGTCACCCGTGTCAGGAAGATGTTGTCAATGAGCTCCAGCCCCTCCTGGATGGCTGGTACCTTGCAGATACTGGGATATCTCTGGCCTGCCACGGGTACAGGGTCCTGGAAACATGAGGCTTCATTCATTTGTCTGAAGGAGGCCTCATCTAATTCTTCTTCCTCATCAGTGAGTCTGTAGCTGATGTTCAGTGACCACAACATTTCCCATGTTGTTCTGCCCTCTCATGCTGACTCCTCAGCTCTCAGCTCACATTGTCTGTCCACAGGCAGAGCTCCACATATTCCTGCTGCTCTCTGACATAAAGGACACATTCTCCTTGGAATCCAAATCCATTATGAGTAGCAGACTCCCAAGACCCCATATTTCTCTAGGAGGTTGTATTTGTAGTGTTCTGTAACTCCTCACACTGTTATTTCGGGAAAGACATGCTCGTCAGGATAAACCATCTGCGTACAAATATTAACAGTTGAACAAATGGAGCTTCAGTCCAGGGAGGGTCCAGACCTTTAGGAAATTTGGTGTTCCACCATAAGGAATCTCCTAAGTTTTAAAAGGAGAACTGACCAGTTCTGTGTCAGGGTGGGACAATAACCCCATCCATAAGGACAGAGCAGGACCTGACACGCTGAGCAGTGACCCTGAGGAGAAGGGCCTGGGCACTCCAAGGTCCCCACACCAGCCCGTGGTGCACGCTCACCATGAACAAGGCAGCTGCACACGGGGCTGCATGAGGAGGAGTGTGGGGACCCAGACACCTGGAGTTCTCATCCCATTCGGTTCAGCACTGGTGTGACCCCACACACACGGGGGTGTGCCAGTGTGCGGCTTCCCAGTTTGGAGAAGCAGGGAGGAACTGGAGAGTGCAGGGCTCTGCCAAGGCAGGTTCAGGACGGTGTGCACATGGTGTGGGATGCTGAGGGACCTGGGCTGCTTTGGCCCAGCAGTGCTGGGGAGGCTGCAGCAGTGCAGGAGTAGCCTGAAAGTGCTTGAAGGGTGGTTTCAGAGGTGGTGGAGGTTTTCTGCATAGTGGGAAAGAGTTTGAGAAAGAAATAATGGCCCAAAGTGCAGCTGGGGAGGTCCAGGCTGGACATGAGCAGAAAGGAATGTGACTGGAAGGGCAGTGCTGTGGTGGAGCAGGTCAGCAGAGGGAGTCTGCATCAGCCCAAGGCTTTGTGCTTCAAGGGACAGCTGGGGAGGATGCAGAGATCTCAGCAAAGGAAGGAAGATGCTCAGACAAGAGCAAGGTGGGGCAGCAGGGGGGATGTCTGCAGCCTGCAGGGAAAGAGGTGCAGGGGATGCCACAGCACAGGACAGGCTGTGATGGAGATGATCACGGGACGTAAAGAGGCTGAAAGTCCCACCAGACATGAGCTCCTTCTCCCCTTGGCTATGGCTGTTGTCTGCACCTCTGATGCCTGTGAGGAGACACCTTGTCCTTCCAGCACAGGGGCCTCATGGCCTCCTTGTCCCCAGCCAGGAACCTGGGAGGTGTGGGACCATAGTCCTGCCCTTGGTCTTGCACAGCCCCACATCACACTGTCCAGGAAGGGCCCTGGGCAATGTGGGAGGGACAGGATCTGCCTTCCCAGGGCTGGGGGTCAAGGCTTGTCCCTTTGGTTAATGAAACACATACAGGTTTACTCAGCATCTAAGAGAACTTCACCTTGCTTTCCCTGACCTCTTGTCGCTGTATCCCATTTTCTTCTCTAACCAGACCCTGGGGTCAGTTCCTCAGTAGTGTCCCTCAGTGGGACTCATTAACATTGCAAGAAAATTTGGTGTTTGAATCTGATTTCTTGAGAGGTTTCATCAACTTCCCCTCAGGGTCTGAGGTCCATGGACTCAGCACCAAACCCACCAGAGGGGTCATTAAAGCGCCTTGGGCTGCTCCTGTGCTGCTGAGCTGGGCTGGGCTCCTGGGACAGAGGGAGCTCCTGGCAGGCGGCAGCGCTGCAGAGAGACAGCTCTGCCCAGGAGCAGCTCCTCTGCACAGCGCAGCAGGGCTGAGGGCTCTGCCTGCAACGGGAGATGAGGCAGAAAGAGAGGAGAAATGCAGTCTGGGGTGGGAGGTTTGCTGTGAGTTCACAAGGAGAAAAATCTTCACACAGAGGAGGTGGTGGGATTTCCTGATGCTGGTACAACAAACGAGACAGGTAAGTAAAACTATCAGAAACTTCTTTGTACAGCTAAGGAGGACATGCAGCAGAGCAGGGAATTCCTTCATGAACCATCAGAGGCAGCTGCCTCCTGCTGAGGATGACTCCAGGTGTGTGAAGCTGTTTCTGCACCCAGGGTTGCCCTGCAGAGCAGGGTCCCTGCCAAGGAGATCCCAATAGGTCTGCGTAGAGAAGCTGAGGGTGGAAGGAGTGACCCCTATCAGGGCAGGAAAGGTGTTTCTGCTGTGGAGAGGGTGCTGTGTGGGTCAGCACTGCTCACAGCTCCAGATCACCCCCAGCATTTTTCCAAGGGGATGCCTCAAGAAGATCAATGCAAGGATTACCAAACAGATAAGGAGCTTTCCTGAGCCTGCCTTTTCAGTTTCCTCTCCCAAGGGGTGAGAGGTGCAGGAAAGGATAAAATGAAAACAAGTTCTCATGCTTAAACAAGTCACTGAGACTCCTGAACTGCAACTCTGAGTGATCAGCACATCTGCCAGAAGGCTCATAACATCCCTTCACCACCCCTCTGCCTGTGCACAGCACCTGCATCGCCTTTGCTGGACCTGTCAGCCTAGTCTGGCCTGTCCTGTTTTCCAGCCTGCAAACAGGAAGATGCCCCCAGGCAGTGCCCTGGGAACAGGCAGAGTCTGTAGGGCCAGGGGGAGGGCACAGAGGGTTTGATGGGGTCTGTGAGCACTGACAGGGAAGAGACATGGACAGGGAAACACCTCCCAGGGGGAGAATCTCCAGGCAGCAGGGACAGGATCAGAAATGAGAGGAAAATAAACTTGGAATTGTTATGGGAGGGAGAACAGAGAAAAGTCCCTGTGATCCTCTGCAGTGCAGATCCTTCCTGTGAGCAGCCCCCTGGCCTCCTGTCCCACCCAGCAAAGCCTCTGCCCTCAGGGCCGGGGGCTCCAAGGCATGAAGCAGCTCCTGTGCAGCCAGAGCTCCAGTTCCTCTGCAGAGCACAGGGGCTGAGAGCAGCTGCCCGGCAATGTTGGTGTCTGGGAGGTGGCTGCACAGCTGGGGAAGGGTGACGCTGTCTGAGTGCCCGGCTGCCTCTGCCCTGGCCTCTCTCACACCCACCCTCACCGCATTGTACTTCTTGCTCCCCTGCTCTGGGTCACTGCTGTTGGGATCTTGTTCTTGCTGTCAGGCTCTCTGGGGATGGCAGTTTCAGCTGCAGAGTCACAGTCTGATCTTGTGGGTCCTTTCCTGCAGGTGTGTCCATGGGAACACGTGTCCCAGCTTTGCTCTGACCTGTGGTGCTGTGGGCAATGCCGTCTGTGGGGCTGGGGAACGAGCTGAGTCTCCCTGAATCAAGTGCCGTCATCAGGATGCTTGGCTGTCTCATTGAGGTGTCCTTCGATGCTGAGTGATTCCCTCTAAGATGTAGACATGTTCTTTAGCATCTTTGTGTTAGCAGTGGTTTGATCTGACAACACTGAGTCCAAGAACTACCCCGTACTGCCAAGTTGGGCTGACTTATCAAGACCCCATGTGTAGAGGCCCTGCTCTTCATTGTATCATAGAATCATAAAATCATTTCAGTTGTAAGATCATTGAGTCCAACCATAACCTTACCGAACACTAGCACTAAACCATGTCCCTAAGAACCTCATCTAAATGCCTTTTAAACCCTTCCAGGGATGGTGACTCCAACACTGCCGTGGGCAGCCTGTCCCAACACCTGACAATCCTTTCCAGGAAGAGTTTTTCCTAATAACCACTCTAAATCTCCCGTGGCACAACTACCTTTCAGGTAGTTGTAGACAGCAATAAGGTCTCCCCTCAACCTCCTGTTCTCCAGGCTAAACCGTACCGGTTCCCTCAACTTCTCCTCATAGAGAGCTCCAGTCACGGAGCTGAAGGAACATCTGCTGGAAAATGAAAGAGTGCATGTAGCTTGTGGAGGGTCTATGAAAAAATGGATTTGATTTTGTTCAGAGGTATCTCCTCTAACTTGTTAGTGTTTTTCCCTCCTGTGACAGGTCACATGCCCACAGGCAGCAAATGTCCAACAGCAGCTCCATCACCCAGTTCCTCCTCCTGCCGTTCACAGACACACGGGAGCTGCAGCTCTTACACTTCTGGTTCTTCCTGGGCATCTACCTGGCTGCCCTCCTGGGCAACGGCCTCATCATCACCACCATAGCCTGGGAGCAGCACCTCCACAGCCCCATGTACTTCTTCCTGCTCAACCTCGCCCTCCTGGACCTGGGCTGCATCACCACCACTGTCCCCAAGTCCATGGCCAACTCTCTGTGGGATACCAGGGACATTTCCTATGCAGGATGTGCTGCACAACTCTTCCTGTTTTTCTTTTTAGCTTCAGCAGAGTATTCTCTTCTCACAATCATGTCCTATGACCACTACGTTGCCATCTGCAAACCCCTGCACTACGGGACCCTCCTGGGCAGCAGAGCTTGTGTCCACATGGCAGCAGCTGCCTGGGCCACTGGGTTTCTCAATGCTCTGCTGCACATGGCCAATACATTTTCACTGCCACTGTGCAAGGGCAATGCCCTGGGCCACTTCTTCTGTGAAATCCCCCAGATCCTCAAGCTCTCCTGCTCACACTCTTACCTCAGGGAAACTGGGCTTCTTGTGGTTAGTGTCTGGTTAGCATTTGTGTGTTTTGTGTTCATCGTGGTGTCCTATGTGCAGATCTTCAGGGCCGTGCTGAGGATCCCCTCTGAGCAGGGACGCCACAAAGCCTTTTCCACCTGCCTCCCTCACCTGGCCGTGGTCTCCCTGTATGTCAGCACTGGCATGTTTGCCCACCTGAAGCCCCCGTCCATCTCCTCCCCATCCCAGGATCTGGTGGTGTCTGTTCTGTACTCGGTGGTGCCTCCGGCAGTGAACCCCCTCATCTACAGCAATAGGAACCAGGAGCTCAAGGATGCCGTGTGGAAACTGACAACTGGATTTCTTCTGAATCTATAAACTGTCTGTCTTCTACATAAGAAGACATTCTTATTGCAGGTTCATCCTTTGTGCAGTATTTTTTGTCTCTACTTGTGAGTTTGGTTTTTTTTATGATAATATTTTTATTCCCTTTGTAATTCACTGCCTGCTTTTCTTTTCTCAGTGAGTGGCTGTGTCAATGTGGAATCGTGTTCTCTGTGTTTAAGCAAAATAAAGGATCCTTCACCAATAATTTTCACTGACATTCTTTCTCCAAGACCTTTCTGGAGCTGCAGTGATAGTTCCCATGTGCATGGGTGGAAGGGAAAAGAGTCCAGCATGGCAGCCCTGCCAGGGAGCACCAGTGCTTGTTCTTCCAGAGCTGTTCTGGTTCCACTCCCACACTCTCCTTCTCATCCCTTGTGTTGGTGCAAGGCCTGAGTACTCTGGCAGCTTGGTCCCCGTCCTGCTGTGTGTCAGTGCTGTGAGCGCAGGCAGGGACAGGCAATGGGCACTGCTGTGACAGAGCTGGCCTCTGTAACAGTTCTTCTATAAAGCAAAGTGATCTCCTATGGGTAGGGCCTGAGGGTTTAGGTCTTTTTGCAAAGCTTCTCCCAAGAACATGCCCAAGAAAGTTACCCACAGATGAAACACCGTTGTTCAGCTGATCAGCGTGTGCGTGCAGGGCTGGCACACAGCAGTGTCCTCTCACAGCCAGACCTCCTGCAAGAGATCTGCAGGACCAGCAGAGCAGGGGCTGGGCTGTGCCCCTGTGCACTGGTCACCCCATCCAATCTGCCCTAATCATCATGGACTAATCCCTCTAGCCCAGATCTCTCACCTCAGTTCAGAGAGGTACTTTGTCCCTATGGTACATACAGGCTGAGGGGACGAGATGCTGGAGAGCAGCTCTGCAGAGAGGCATCTGGGAGTTCTGGTTGACAGGAAATTGAACAAGAGCTACCAGTGTCCCTGGAGCCAAGAGGGACCCGTGTCCTGGTGGATCCAGCACAGCACGGCCAGCCGGGCAGGGTAGTTGGGCAGGGTGGGGGATTGTCCCCCTCTGCTCTGCCCTGGGCTGATCTCAGGAGATAAAGCTACTGGAGAGTGTCCAGAAGAGGCTGCAAATTTGGTGAAGGGTTTGGAGGGGAAGCCGTATGAGGAGCGGCTGAAGTCCTTGGGTTTGCTCAGCTGGAGTAGAGGAGACTGAGGGCAGAGCTCATGGGGCTGCAGGTTCCTCAGCAGGGGAGCAGGAGGGGCAGAACTGAGCTCTTCTCTCTCTGTCAGTGAGAGAAACCGAGGGAATGGCAGAAGAGGTGCCACGTCTTCCTGCACCAGTCTCTAGGCACCTGAAGGACAAGGAAGGGATTGCTGAACCGAAATGAGTGGAAAATCCAATGAGTCCCAAGAAATGCTCTGAACTCATTCGAGAGCTTTAGACGCCCAGGAAAGAGCTCAGTGACAGTGCAGCCCATCCAGCTGCATCTGTGTCCCTCACTGAGCAGCACAACCAGTCTGCAGTCACTCCATGGTTCTGCAACCAACCTGTTCTGCAGAGCATCACTGCCAGTTTGGGGCCCTGTGGGGAGCACAGGGAAGGGGCCAGGAGCACCAGAGCAGATCAGAGGAGGGATGGGGGAGGTCAGACAGGAGCTGACCTGGGCTGGAAATGGCCTTGGAGAGAAAAATGCTGGTGTTCAGCTGCCCCAAGATTATACCCAGAGCTTAGGGTGCAGAACCAGAAGTCCTTGCTGTCCTGGTGCTTCACCAGGCCTGGGAAGTAGCTGGAGAAGGATTGGTGTCCCCCACTTGCCATCTCTTAGTGCATCATCCCTCGTGAAGGGTGGCATGGAGAGCAAGTCTGGGACCCTGTGTCAGGTCTTGCACTGAAGAAAGTATTCACCCAGAAGCCACATCATTTTGCTCTGGTACTTCAGTCCTGGTGCTCATCACATGTCCTTAAGACAAACTTATGCACCCCCCTTGTCAACCTTACCCCAAAAGTCACCCCTAGACAAGGCTCCTGAGCTGGGTCTGAGCTGGAGAACTGGGGTCCAGCTGTGACCAGAGGAAGGTCAAGGCCTGTCCTGGGTCCTCTAAAGGGCTGGCAGCCTCTGCGATCGCCACCAGAAAAGGCACCATGCAAGAAACCGTAGACCATCCACATGCCCTTTGGAGGCCCCTAGAAAGTGTTCCTCTCTCCAAATATCCAGCCCAGCTTGTCACTGCGTGAACAACCACGAGAAACTGCCCCAGGACCCTCATTCCAGACCCCATCTCCTCCACCCCATACAGGCAGTGCTCTCCCCCTTGTCACTGAGGTGGTTCCAAGGACGCAAGTGACACCTGTAGGAGGAGAGTTTGGGTAGGGATATGGTGTCCTTTAGTGCTCCTCGTGGTACCTCCTGCTGCGCTTTGTGCCACTGCTCACAGCCCTCTGAGCCTGGATGTTCAGCCAGTTTTCAGTGGTGCTAAACAGGAATATGCCCATGAGCACATTGGGCTGCACTGGGAGGAGCGTGGCCACCCAGACAAGGGCAGTTATTGCCCATCGTGACTCAGCACTGGTGTGGTCACATCTGGAGCGGTGTGTCCCAGTGTGAGGTTCCCCATTCTGGAGGAACGGGGAGGAGCTGCCATGTGGCCAGAGAAAGTCTGGGTCACATGTGGACATGTTGAGAGACCCAAACTTCTTCAGCCTGGTGAAGGGGAGGCTGAGGAAATGTGCTGTTTTTACTGAAATTGAGTTAATATTATTCATACATTTTCCTTCACTTCCAGTACAGTCTTTTGTTTAGATTTACTATGAGAATAGTGAGATAACGCTGTTTCTTCCCTGGGATAGAGTTCATTTTTTTTCTTTTAGCAGCTTCACAGTGTTTGCCATTTGCTATGAAAGGAACGTCAGAACTCACTGAGATCTTGGCTGTTGTCAGGGAAACCAAGGACTTCTTTGGCCATCCAGCTGCAGATGCAGATTGGCAGAAGGGGACACAGACAGGACAGCACCTGGATTGACATGCAGGCTGATCAATGAAATATTCCCTATGATTAGCGTCATGCTCAGTCTAAAGCTGGAGCCGGCTTTTAGGGCTTGTTACATCCGTTACTCTGGGTTTTCCAGCTGGTTTGGTTGTTCCATTCACAAGTTTCATTTTGTCAGGAGTTCGATGTCAGTTCAGCCTTTTGCGGTTCTGCCATTCTGCAGTTGGCCTTTGGGCCTTTCTGCCTGTTGCCCTTTTGCTCTCTCTTGCTGGGATGGGTTGTTCAGGACCAAGGTGCTCCCTTCTGCAGGACTGGCTGTTCCGTGTGACTGGAGTTACACGGGGGGTAGCACTGAGTATATTTTCTTAATTTAATTTATCTATTTCTATTTAATTTACCTGGACTATTGTCAGTGAAACCAA
The DNA here is from genome assembly GCF_037038585.1 of Patagioenas fasciata. Taxonomy (NCBI): domain Eukaryota; kingdom Metazoa; phylum Chordata; class Aves; order Columbiformes; family Columbidae; genus Patagioenas; species Patagioenas fasciata. The sequence goes on from NW_027288505.1 coordinate 983,473, forward strand.
GGACTTCTCTGGAGTCCAGCTGCAGGTGCAAATTGGCAGGAGGGGGCACAGACAGGACAGCACCTTGACTGACATCCAGGTCAATAACGAGCTATTCTTTACCATTGGTGTCATGCTCACTATAAAGCTGGAGATGCCTTTTCCAGCCAGTTAGTTTTGGTTTGCCGGCTACTTTGGTTGGCTCTGTTTGGAAGTTCCATTCCATTGGGAGTTCAGTGTCAGTTCCGCTTTATGATGTTTTTCTGCTTTTCAGTTGGCCCTTGGGCCTCTCTGCCTTTTGCACTTGTACTTTCTCTTCCTGGGATGAGCTGTTCAGGACCAGGGTGCTCTCTTCTTTTGGGCTGTCTGTTTAGCACAACTGGAGTTACGTGGGGGATTGCACTGAGAATCATATATTTTACTTTATGTATATTTTAGTATATTATTATTTGTAGTGTATAATTTTCACTGTTTTCTTTCTTTTTTTCTTTTTTTTTTTTTTTTTTTTTTTTTTTTTCCCTAAACCCACAAGTTTCTCCCTTCGCTTTCATTTCTCTCCCTTATCTCACTTGGGCACTGGGAGCAGAATGTGAGCAGCTCTCATGGTCTTGGTTGGTGGTTGTGGTAAAACCATGACAAGAAAGGGTAGTAGTAGCTTCAGGAATCTTGAAAATCTCTTTACAAGACGGTAGAGGAAAACAGCATGAGAAAGGAAAACCATCAGAAACTGCAGCTCTGGAGGCCCAGAGTGGAGCTCAGGATAAAGAAATGTCATTCTGAGCACAGTGCTGTGGTCATTCAGAAGAACTCTGGATCAGCCATGACTTTGTGTTTCCAGGAACAGCTGGTGAGGATGGACAGACAGCAGCACAGGTGGGGACACACTGGGGTGAGAACAAGGTGGGGAAGCACATGGGGTGTCTGCAGCCTGTGGGGAAACAGCCACAGGCCTGGGACAGTGTAGGATGGACTGTGGTGGAGATGGCCAAGGACATTGACAAGGCTGGATGTCCCTGAAAGAGCCAAGGTCTTTGTCCCCTTGGCTGTGGCTGATGTCCCTGCAAGAGCCAAGGTCTTTGTCCCCTTGGCTGTGACTGATGTCCCTGACAGCGAGGCCTAAGAGGAGACACATGGTTGTCATGGCCATGGCACCCCATTGCCTCCTTGCACCCCCAGGGAGTGTCACACCATTGTCCTGCACTGGGCATCGCAATCCCCACATCCCCACCAAGAGCCCTGAGCCACACGTGAGGAACAGGATCTCCCTTCCTAGGGAAAGGGGCTCAAGGCTTGGCCATTGTCCTTCATCAAACAAACCAAGGGGTTTCTCAGCATCAGAGCTGAGAGGAAATCAGACTTGGCCAGTCATGACATACACTGGGAGGCCTTTGCAGGGAAAATAAGGCAGCCTGTGGCTCCTGAAAAACATCCAGTCATCAGCTTCCTTAGAGCATCCTTGAGATCCTTGTTCCTCATGCTGTAGATGAGGGGATTCAATGTTGGGGGTACCAGTGAATACAGAACAGTTAGGACCAGGTCCAGGGATGGGGAGGAGATGGAGTGGGGCTTCAGGTAGGTAAACGTGCCGGTACTGATAAACAAGGAGACCACAGCCAGGTGAGGGAGGCAGGTGGAAAAGGCTTTGTGCCGTCCCTGCTCAGAGGGGATCCTCAGCACGGCCCTGAAGATCTGCACATAGGACACCACAATGAACACAAAACATCCCTCACAAAAAAGCGCACCGAATATGAGAAGCCGAATTTCCCTGAGGTAGGAGTGTGAGCAGGAGAGCTTGAGGATCTGGGGGATTTCACAGAAGAAGTGGCCCAGGGCATTGCCCTTGCACAGTGGCAGTGAAAATGTATTGGCCGTGTGCAGCAGAGCATTGAGAAACCCAGTGGCCCAGGCAGCTGCTGCCATGTGGACACAAGCTCTGCTGCTCAGGAGGGTCCTGTAGTGCAGGGGTTTGCAGATGGCAACGTAGCGGTCGTAGGACATGATGGTGAGAAGAGAATACCCTGCACCACGCAAGAAACACGCAAAGAAGACCTGGGCAGCACATCCTGCAAAGGAAATGGCCTTGGTATCCCACAGAGAGTTGGTCATTGATTTGGGGACAGTGATGGAGATGAAGCCCAGGTCAAGGAGAGCGAGGTTGAGGAGGAAAAAGTACATAGGAGTGTGGAGGTGCTGCTCCCAGGCTATGGTGGTGATGATGAGGCCGTTGCCCAGCAGGGCAGCCAGGTAGATGCCCAGGAAGAGCCAGAAGTGCAAGAGCTGCAGCTCCCGTGTGTCTGTGAACGGTAGGAGGAGGAACTGGGTGAAGGAGCTGCTGTTGGACATTTGCTGCCTGTGGGCATGAGGACCTGTGCAAGGAGGAAAAGACAGTGATGGTTTAGATGAGACTCACAGACCCTCAAACCCCGTCACACAAGGAGACACTTTTAGTTTTCAGGAGAACGTTCTGGCTGGAGCCCTCGTTGGTGCTTGATGAGTGTGCAATGAAGAGCAGGGTCTCTGCCCAGGGGCTCTTGAGCAGTCAGCCTGACCCTGTGTGATTGAGTGGGGCAGGGGCCAGATCTGGGGTTCAGCTTTGTCAGCTGGAACCGCTCCTGGTGCAGAAGGGACTGTCACCATCTGCACCCCCACGCCTGAGAAACTGAGTTGGAGAGGTTTGGCGTTTCTACAGCTCCTTCTCCCTTCCCACCCTGGGGAGTGTTGTTGGGTGTCAGAAACCCTCAGCATTTCTGGTGCACTCAGGGAGAACAGAGCGAGTCCTGTGAGACCAGAGGATGCCTGTGGGTCAGTGCAGAGTGAGGGCAGCTGCTCTGTCCCTCTGTCCTGCTCCAGCTGCCCTGGGCTGGCACCTTCCTGAGATGGAGGCTGATCACACTCCCATGTTACCCTGAAAAGCCACCAAGCACTGCTTAGAGCAGAGGGATCCATCTCACACCATGCCATGTCTCACCCTTTCCTAAGGTCTGAGAACCCCACATTTAGCCCAGGACACGTACGATTTTGTTTCACAAACCAAACAGCATTTTGTCTGTTGCTTCATTTCTGTGCTTCTACATTGGGATTCAGATAACACACAGCTGCTGTTGGACAGGTTGGCATCCTGGATGGAAGCTCACAGCTTGGAAGGAAACCTTAACGAGACAATCAAGAGTCCTAATGATGGCATTTGATTCAGGGAGACTCAGCTCATTCCCCAGCCCCACAGACTGCATTGCCCTCACCCCACAGGGCAGAGCAAAGCTGGGACACGTGTTCCCATGGACACACCTGCAGGAAAGGACCCACAAGGTCAGGCTGTGACTCTGCAGCTGAAACTGCCATCCCCAGAGAGCCTGACAGCAAGAACAAGATCCCAACAGCAGTGACCCAGAGCAGGGGAGCAAGAAGGACGATGCGGTGAGGGTGGGTGTGAGAGAGGCCAGGGCAGAGGCAGCCGGGCACTCAGACAGCATCACCCTTCCCAGCTGTGCAGCCACCTCCCAGACACCAACATTGCCGGGCAGCTGCTCTCAGCCCCTGTGCTCTGCAGAGGAACTGGAGCTCTGGCTGCACAGGAGCTGCTTCATGCCTTGGAGCCCCCGGCCCTGAGGGCAGAGGCTTTGCTGGGTGGGACAGGAGGCCAGGGGGCTGCTCACAGGAAGGATCTGCACTGCAGGGGATCACAGGGGCTTTTCTCTGTTCTCCCTCCCATAACAATTCCAAGTTTATTTTCCTCTCATTTCTGATCCTGTCCCTGCTGCCTGGAGATTCTCCCCCTGGGAGGTGTTTCCCTGTCCATGTCTCTTCCCTGTCAGTGCTCACAGACCCCATCCCAACCTCTGTGCCCTCCCCCTGGCCCTACAGATCCTGCCTGTTCCCAGGGCACTGCCTGGGGGCATCTTCCTGTTTGCAGGCTGGAAAACAAGACAGGTCAGACTAAGGCTGATGGGTCCAGTAAAGGTGATGCAGGTGCTGTGCACAGGCAGAGGGGTGGTGAAGGGATGTTATGAGCCTTCTGGCAGATGTACTGATCACTCAGAGTTGCAGTTCAGGAGTCTCAGTGACTTGTTTAAGCATGAGAGCTCATTTTCATTTTATCCTTTCCTACACCCCTCACCCCTTGAGCTAGGAAACTGAAAAGACAGGCTCAGGAAAGCTCCTTATCTGTCTGGTAATCCTTGCATTGATCTTCTCCTTGAGGCATCCCCTTGGAAAAATGCTGGGAGTGATCTGGAGCTGTGAGCAACTCTGACCCACAGAGCACCCTCTCCACAGCAGAAGCATCTTTTCTGCCCTAATAGGGTTTGATCCTTCCACTCACATCTTTTCCCCTCCTTGTTGTTGGGATCTCCCGGGGCAGGCTGAGCGCTGACCCTGGCACATGGCAGAGTCCCTTCCCTGGCACAGCCCTGAGGGGCATGGACCCTGCTCTGCAGGACACTCCTGGGAACCCCTGAGTGCTCCCCCTTGCAGTCACCCTCAGGAGAAGTTGCCGTCATGCCATTTGCCATTGATGGTGCAGCAGGGAAGCCCTGCTCTGGACCATGTTCTTCTCCTCTACGTGAGAAATACTGTGTGAGAGACCTGACAGATCTGGTAATACAGGATGTGCCACCTTTAGGAGATACCACCAGGAAACGCAGCTACATTGTCCTACAGCCAAAGACTTACCGTGTTAGGACTGTGAAGATTTGTCTCTCAGTGAGCCCTCAGCAATCTACAACCCTACATTGCCTTTCCCCTCTCTGTGCCTGGCTCCTGCGCCCTCGGTGCTCCAGGCAGAGCCCTCAGCCCTGCTGCGCTGTGCAGAGGAGCTGCTCCTGGGCAGAGCTGTCTCTCTGCAGCGCTGCCGCTTGCCAGGAGCTCCCTTGGTCCCAGCTTAGCAACAGAGGAGCATCCCATGATGTCCCTTTCTCTGTCCTCTCTGGGCTCCCTCCCGGTGTCCCTGGAGCTCTAGGGGAACCTGCTGTGAAACAAGCTCAAGTCAGCTCTAATTTCCTTGTCTCAGCTGGTGAGACACACTTTTTTTTCCCACAGAGTCATTTCTCTCATTTGAAAAATATTATGGTCCAGGAATCAGCTTTTCACTGTCCTGTCTTTGGACATGACGACAAAACATGGGCACAAAATGATCTAATTTGCCTTTTCTGAGGGAAGGGATTCTACCCCCATTCCATGTCTGCAGTCCTCAGCTACCCCCACGCACAACACAAACCCACAGGAGATGGATTCCTCTGGCCTCAGTTCAGGTGCACATGCAATAGACACTGACTTGTGAGCTCCTTGTTTCAGCTCCCGTGCTAATGAATGGAGGCAGAGGCCAAGACTGATGTGCTGAGATGCAAAGACGAGGTGACATGTGAAGTGCCAGAGGTGATGCACAGTACATGGAGCTGGCTGCAAGCTGAGTGGAGCAATGCGGAGAGGAGAGGCAGCATCTGGGGGCAACTTTTTGTAGGCCGGTGGGGAATCCCTTTGGCCAATAGAACTGACATCAGATAGCCACTTTTAGGATGAGAGAATCTTTATTTCTTATGTTTGGGGCAGCCTATGCAGGCATTTATTTGATGAGTGGAGTCTGGAACCACAGACAGAGCTAAGTTTCTCTCTGTCTTTTCCATCAGCTGGGTTGACTCCAGCTCCTTTGACTGTAATGGCAGCGGTGTCATGAACATCCCCACATTGTCTGATCATACTCAGGGAAGTTGTTCCTTCTATTGCCAATTACAGACCTGCAGTGTTATGTGAGGTGCCAAGGCTCTCACACACTCCTCCTGCATTGGGCAGGGACAGCGATGGTCCTGTACGGGGCAGCCATCCCCATTCGCACTGATGTGTGACCGACACCCCAGACAGCACTGCAGACAGACTCGGTGTCTTTGTGAAACAAACTGGTTGCCACCACGGGAGTATGGCATGTCCATCATTTCTCTATCCAGTAGATGTAAGGCGGTCCATAAATAGGAAGCACACTGCACTGGAGTCTCCACGTATGTGTCTACACATTTGAACTTCTGCTTTTTCTCTCCACCAGCCTTCACTCACCCCCTTGATGATACAGCTGAGGAACGGACCAACACTTTTCACAGTGGGCCTGTCAGCAGCACCTTGTCAGTCATGGCGATCACCTTCATGTCCATCAAGGCCCTCCAGGGCAGCAGAGACACCACTGCCAGGTCTGCACTTCCCAGCCCTGTTTCCCTCTGACCTTGGGGACAGCAGGGTTTCCTCACTCGACATTCAGTTTCAGCTTTATGTTTTTCTCTACCAGTCACTCTTTCTGTACTATGAAGGAAACTTTTGCACACATGGGAACTTGGATTAGAAACACCGAATCATAGAATCATTCTGCATGGAAGAGACCCTCAAGATCTTCGAGTCCAACCATAACCCAACTCTAGCATTAAACCATGTCCCTGAGAAGCTCATCTAAAAGTCTTTTAAACCCCTCCAGGGGTGGTGACTCCACCACTGCCCTGGGCAGACTGTTCCACTGCCTCACAACCCTTCCCATGAAGAAATGTTTCCTAATGTCTGACCTGAACCTTCCTCGGCACAACTTAAGGCCATTTTATCTCATCATATCACTTGATATATGGGAGAAGAAACCAAGAGCCTCTATGCTACAATTTGCTTTCAGAGAGCTGTGCAGAGTGAGAAGGTCTCCCCTCAGCCTTCTTTTGTCCAGGCTCAACTGCTTCACCTCCCTCAGCTGCTCCTCATCAGACTTGCGCCCCAGACCCTTCACCAGCTCCAGTCCCTTCTCTGAACTCACTCCAGCACCTCATGGTCTTTCTTATAGTGAGGGGCCCAAAACTGAACCCACGATTCAAGGTTTGACCTCATCAGTGCCCGGTACAGGGGGCGATCACTACCCTGGTCCTGCTGGTCACACTATTCCTGATACAAGCCAGGACGCTGGTGGCTTTTTTGGCCACCTGGGCACACACTGTCTCATGTTCAGCCACTGCCCATCAACACCCCCAGATCTTTTTCCACCAAGCAGCTTTCCATCCACCCTTCCCTGAGCCTGTAGTGTTCATGGGGTTGTTATGACCCAAGTGCAGAACCCAGCACTTGTCCTTGTTGACTCTCATAAAATTGGCCTCAGTCCATTGATCCAACCAGTCCAGATCCCTCTGTAGAGCCTTCCTACCTGTCAGCAAATCAACACTCCCACCCAATTTGGTGTCGTCTGCAAACTTATTGAGGGTGCACTTGATCTCCTCATCCAGATCATGGATAAAGAGATTAAACAGAACTGACCTCAATACTGAGCCCTGGGGACACCACTCATGACCAGTCCCTAAATGGATTTGGCTCTGTCCACCACAGCTCCAGCCACTTCTTTACCCATTGTAGATACACCCATCCAGGCAATGAACTGCAGCTTCTCCAGAAGATGCTGTGGGATAGAGCGTCAAAGGCCTTGCTGAAGTCGAAGGACAAAACATCCACAGCCTTTCCCTTATCTACTTGATCACCTTGTCATAGAAGGGGACCAGGTTGGTCAAACAGGACGTGCCTTTCATAAACCCATGTTGACTGGGTCTGATCATATGGTTCTCTTATGTGAATCCTGTGATATCACCCAAGATCATCTACTCCACAACCTTGCCCAGCACCAAGGGCAGACTGACGGGTCTGTAGTTCACCAGGTCGTCCTTCCAGCTCTTCTTGTAGTTGGCTGTCACCATGGCCAACAGCCAGTCAACCGGGACCTCCCCAGTTAGCCAGGATTGCTGGTAGATAATGGAAAGTGGCTCAGTGATCACCTGTGCCAGCTCCCTCAGCACCCTTGGGTGTATCCCATCTGAACCCATAGACTCATGGGTATCCAAGTGATGTAACAGGTCACCAACATCTCCTTGGATGATTGGGATTTCATTCTGCTCCCTATCCCTGTCTTCTGGCTCAGGGGGCTCAGTACCTGGAGCACAACTGTTCTGAATATTAAAGACAGAACAAAGACAAAGAAGGCATTTAGTACCTCAGCCTTTCCCTCATCTTCTCTCACTATGTTTCCTTCTGTATTCACCAGGGGATGGAGATTCTCCTTGGCCCTCCTCTTGTTCCTGATATATTGATATAAATTGTGGGAGATTTGAGGGATTTTCTTGAAGTTAATGGACATTGTATGGAACTGAAGTGAATAGGCATCTGAGGCCTTTGTATCCAGCAAGAGAGCAAGAGTCGAGCAGCCTACATGCCTTACGTGACTTTGTGCAGCCTTGAGCAAGTGAAGAAGAGTCAGCAAGTCAGCAATTTAGTAGATACTTTTTGCTTAGCACTAGAGCTCGTGCAGATTTGTAAAATACAATTATTTGTTAGTTTTCGGCGCGTGAACAGTAGCTATTGACCAATTACAAGCAGCCTTCAGATGTGCAGATGGCACGTGGACAGGTCAAAAAGATACTTAAGGAGAATTGTAACAATAAACGGCTTTGCTTGAATTCACATTGGATTGTGTGGAGTCCGTGACTTTCACCCTCCCATGTAATTAGTCCTGACACTGTATCCACAGCAGTGTGTACATATTGCCACCCCCTAGATGCGTTAGGGGGCCATTAAAATCAACCTGACAGGTATGCAAGGCCCACTGACCGCGTTTTATCTATTCCCATGGCCTACATAATGCCCTTAAATGTACCCGAGTATAAGTAGCACAAAGATCTGTGCACGTTTTACAAGTCTAAAATAGCAAAGGGGTTTGATTGTGAGCTACGTTCCGTGCACGTGAAGTATAAGCTGATTGATGTCCACAATCTATATGCACGTTTAGACCTTGAGCATGCAGCTTGGCAGAGGCCATATTATTTACTTCCCTGTTGTTTTGTGACTTAAATGTATCAACTTTATTGTGCTCTTCTATTAACCCTTCACAAGGGGAATCCACCTCCACAGAAAAATAAAAGGGATGAAAGTTTTGCAATGCCCTAAAAATCCCCCAAAGGCATGCAATTGTGTTACCGTGGCTGGTACGGAAAACTGCTGGAGTGTTTGGTATTTCTCTAAGCTGTCCATGCCAAACTATTCCTAAAAATAGTGCAGTAGCACTAGGGCCCTGTGTTTTCATTGGATTAGTTGCCCAGTCTTGGTCCTGTAAATGAAATTTCAGAATTTGCCAGCTACTTCAGTTTCTTATTGTGACACTGCCATGATCATCAATATAATGGCAAACAGAAATGATACCTGACCAGAGTGCGACATTAGCTGCTATCATTTGGTGGCAAATGGAGGGACTGTGTTTGTCAGGCAACATGGGGGGACTACAGAGATGCTGCTCGCTATTGTAGGAGGAAATTCATGCTGCCAAAGCTCAATTAGAATTGAAACTGTTCAATACTGTGAAGGGCAATCAAAAGAACTTCTTAAATGTATTAATAAAAGCAAACTAGAAATAAACTAGAAATAACTTTGGCTCATTACTCGATGAGCATGGTCACCTTATTAACAGGGACACAGGCAAAGCTGAGATGTTTAGTGCTTTCTTCACCTTGGTCTTCAACACCGATGATAGACTTGTGGGCCCCCATAACCCTGGACTGGAAAACCACAGCTATGAGAATGGTAAACTCCCAAACGATCCGGGATTGTACTGGATCTGTTACTTCAGCTGGATCCCTGCAAGTGGATGAGACCTGACTGGATTCACGCAAGACTGCTTGAAGGGCTGGGACTGTCATTACAGAACCCAAGGGAGTAAAAGAAAGATGATCCAGGGCATGCTCAGGCTGGACGTGAGGAAAAGGTTCTTCACCCGGAGGTGCTGGACACTGAACAGGCTCCCAAGGAGGTGTCACGGCCCCAACCTGACAGTGTTCAAGAAGAGACTGGACAACATCCTCAGACACATGGGGTGACCTGTGGGGTGTCCTGTGCAGGGACAGGAGTTGGACTCCACGATCCTTGTGGGTCCTTCCAAATCAAGACATTCTCTGATTCTGTGTATCTCTGAGGCAATACTTGGAAAGTGCATTGCTTTTGTTGCCAGGTAAAAGCAAACTGGTCTGGTATTGAGCTGACAGGTGGGGTGGGCACAGTGCAGGTGATGGGGCCAGGCACAGGTGGCTTTTTTGCATAAGCATTAACTTTTGCCATCAGCAAAACTTTTCTGATGTTCTGACCCCATCTATTTCTGACTGTGGGATACCAGCTTGTACAAGATCATTCTACATCTGTGTCCTCATAACCCATACTGTAATTACATTTCGTTTTGCTGCCTTTCCTTGATTTACCATCCAAACAGAGGGTCCCAAAATTACAGCCAAAATTTCCCCCAAGGAATTTACTAGAGCACCTCCCTTACCTGTAGCGGTTGTCACTGCTGCTGTAGTCACGGGTTCGAGTGAGGCAGGCACTCCTCTCAAAAACTGCATTTTGACACTCGTTACTGCTGCTCTGTCCAGACTGGATCCTAAAAGCAATGCATGAGGCATCCCCATCTGCCACATCACATTAATACCTTTTTGCATTGCACACCAGGTTCTGAGAATGACACTGAATTGACAGGTTCAGCATACAGTGACAAAACTTCTGGACACAACCATTGATATGTTGTTATGTGACAGCTTCACGGTCAGGAGCTCTAAGGTGGGTAAATAATTACCAAATCCATCTGCTGGCTGACTTGTGAGAAGAATCCAGTGCTGCTTCCCATGGCAACACATGCAGAGACGTTTCTTTTGCCTGGGGGGAATCCACTGCCCCATTATCAATCTCAGACCATGCTTCTGGTGGAGCCAGTTGATCCAGGAAAGCGGTCATAGGGACCCAGTGTTCAGTACTGGGCCATCCCTGAACACAGGGAGTCACCAGCACGGCCACCCAGTCCCCGACCTTTTTGCAAACCATGGCGTGGCTGTTTCTGGTGGTGCTGAACATGCCAAATGTGTGAGCTGACACAGGCAGGTCACAGGAACAACCACAAACCGCAGATGAAATGCAAAGTGTAAATTATTTTCTTTACCTCACTAACTGGGGGATCCCCAAAAAAGCACCTAAGCACCTGGGCAGAGGTGACACAAGCAAGAGCACAAGTGCTGCAGAGCTCAGTCCTGTCTGGATACCAGGACCTGCTGGTTTCACCTGTACATCAGGGATTCATGCAGGCACGGTTTAGCACATGGCTTTCATACTTACCTGCGGCAGAGCAGGAATTTCAAGGATGTTTGAGAAGATGCCTTTAAGATTTCACAAGTCTATGTTCTATAAAGACACAGGTTCCACTTGTGAAGCAAGCACACAAGGCTAAACAAAAATCAGTGTGATTTGTGTTTTTCTACACCCAGGTACAGTCACTTAAGTGTATTTACAAATCTCCTCCTTGCCAATCTCCCCTTATAGTCTCACACCTACAATTAGTGTCATGCTCAGTATAAAGCTGGAGCTGGGTAGTTACTTCCATTAGTTCGGGTCTTCCAGCTACTTTGGTTAGTTTTGTGTGGAAGTTCTGTTCTGTTGGGAGTTTTGAGGGAGTTCAGCCTTTTGCTGTTCTGCCATTTTGCAATTGGCCCTTGGGTCTTTTTGCTCTGTCTTCCTGGGATTGGTTGTTTGGGACCAAGGTGCTCCCTTCTCCAGGACTGGCTGTTTCGTGTCACTGGAGTTACATGAGGGAATGCACTGAGTTATTTTCTTAGTTTAATTTAGTTTGATTTGTTTGTATTTCATTTAGTATTTTAATTTAATTTTATTATATACATAGTAGTATTAGCATGTTAGTAGAATATTCCAAAACACTATTTTTATTGCCTTATTAAAATGCTTTTTCTGAACCCATGGATTTCTCTCTTCTCTTCAGTTCTCTTCCGTATTGCACTTCATAGGTTGGGGGACTGTATGAGCAGCTGCTGTGGTCTTAGTTTCTGGTTGAGGTAAAACATCGACAGGGAAGAACAGTAGTAGCTCAAGATCTCTTGAAAATCATTCAGAGGAACCCTGGATCAGCCATGGCTTTGTGTTTCGAGAAACAGCTGGTGAGGATGGAGAGACAGCAGCAGAGGTGGGGACACACTGGGGTGAGAACAAGGTGGGGAAGTGCATGGGATGTCTGCAGCTTGTGGGGAAACAGCCACAGGCCTGGGACAGTGCAGGTTGGACTGTGGTGGACATGGCCAAGGGCGCTGGCAAGGCTGGATGTCCCTGAAAGAGCCATGGTCTTTGTTCCCTTGGCTATGGCTGATGTCCCTGACAGCGAGGCCTAAGAGGAGACACATGGTTGTCATGGCCATGGCACCCATTGCCTCCTTGCACCCCCAGGGAGCGTCACACCATTGTCCTGCACTGGGCATCGCACTCCCCACATCCCCACCAAGAGCCCTGAGCCACGTGTGACGGACAGGATCTCCCTTCCTAGGGGCAAGGGCTCAAGACTTGGCCATTGTCCTTCATCAAACAAACCAAGGGTTTTCTCAGCATCAGAGCTGCTGCACTTTGCCTTTGCCTGATGCAATCACAGTCTCCAATTATCTGCTCTAACGAGTCCCTGGGGAGGCTTTGTCAGTAACAGCCCTCAGTGGGGCCCATTAATGCTTCAAGGTACTTTGGAGTTTTCTCTGACTTGGACTTCTTGAGCAGATTCTTCAGTCAGTGCTTGGCATCTGAGGTTCATGGACTCAGCACCAAATACACCATGGGGCTCATTAAAACACAGAAAGACCTAACGAGCGATGTTTCTTTCTATAATTTTCTTCAAATCTTCCAGACTTGTAGAAGTAACTGGAGAGGTTTCAATGGGACATTGCTGATGAAGATTTCAAAGAAGATCTCATAAAGGAGGGTTTTTTCTTTCAAGGCTGTTTTCTGTCATTTTTCAGTGTATAGAAGAAGTGACAGCAGCATTCTACACTGGACATTGATCCAGAGGGTCTCCTGAAGACATCTGGACAGGCAGGAGAACAGTCCCTTGGGGCTGGACACTGTATGGACAACCTCGCTCCTCACCCCCCACCCCCAGTCTGCCGGTTCCCTCATTGGCCACCAGAGACTGCATCACTTTTCCTCACATCAGACTTCTCCACTGAGCTCTGCAGGAGATGCTGCAGCTCCTGTGCACCAGCTCCACCTGCTCTCCTGTGCAAACACTGCACAGTTTAATAAACAGTAAAACACTTTCCTCAGCTGTGTGTGTAAGCTGGATCTGATGTCCACCATCCACAAGGGACACCCACACAAGAACTGGTCTAGACAGAGAGACAGGAAAGGATAGCAATAAACACAATGAACGTGTTGACTGCAATGTTAATTAGAGCTCTGAAGAATGGGGCAAGTTTGTAACTCCCTGAAGCTCAAAGCAGGAACCAGACAGTTGAGAGGAACTGAATGACTGAAGAGCAAGTGGAGGAGAAACCTGAGAGCACTGGGAAGGTCAAATGTCCAGACAGTGCTGGAAAGTTGTCCTTTGACAGGGACATTGAATCAGGAGAGGTGGGAACTCCTGAATGACGAGGGAGATGATAAAATAGTGTGTTGGTAATAGAAGTACAGGGGAAGACCGATATTTCTTCTTCTACCCTTAGTACACTTCCCCATAATTCACTTTTTGGTCTTTATTTTTTTTAATTAATATGTTTAAAAGAACAAACCACACTCAATCCCACACAAACAAACAAACAAAAACCCAAACAAATAAAAAAAATAACTAAACAAAAATCTCCAATCAAACAAACGAAGAAAAAAAAACAGGAGAAACAAATACCCCACGAAACCAAAGCAAAAAAAAACAAACAAACAAACCCAACAAAACAACAACCAAAACCAAAAACAAAACAGCAGGAACAACAACAACAAAACAAAGCAGAAACAAAACAACAACGCAAAGGTGCACCTTTCCAAGCAGACATCAGTCATCAGCTGTCTCATCATTAACAGTCAGTTCCAGCTTAGGGGCCCCAGTGTACCTGAGGTGCTGGCCTGGGATCTCCATCTATCACACAGGACCTGGGGAGACCAGAGCACCTTGCAATGCAGGTGGAGCCTGGGGAGGGCTTCCCAGGGCATCTACACTGGCACCAGGTGTTTGTGTCTCTGGAGCTGAAGACATCTGTGTCCTAAATCCATGCCCAGTTCTGGAAAACTCTTTCCTTTTCAAGGAAAAGAAAACCCCCGTAAAGAAAAATAAAGAGTAGTATGTTGACACCTTCCTTTGCTTTAGATCTTTGTCTTCAGTTCTTCTTATTTTAATTTTCATCGACATTAACTGACATCTGATGGGCCTACAATCATTAAGCCAAGATCATTTTGTGTCTTACATAGCGCCCCATGCCCTCCAAACCTTCCCTACCCAGGACTCCTCACACTTTGCCCAGAGCGAGTCACACTGAGGTGTTGGCTGGTTCCCTGGCTGAGATGTTGGTTTAGATGGTCACCTACAGCACAGGTGGATCCTGCCCCATCATCGTCTGCTCTACTCCAGTTAGAAACAGAGCCCAACATCACAATGGGATCATAAGAGAACTGAGGTTGAAGGGACCTCAGGAATCTGCAGTCCAACCTGTCACCAACAGGGGTCAGACCGAGGTGTTCAAGCCTTGATTCAATCTGAGTTTTAGCAGGACTAGAGGAGTGATCATCCCTTTGTACTCAGCACTGGTGAGGCTGCACCTTGAATCCTGGGGTCAATTTTAGGCCCCTCATGACAAGGAAGACATTGAGGTGCTGGAGAGAGTTCAGAGGAGCGTGACAAGGCTGGTGAAGGGTCTGGAGCACCAGTGTTACGCGGAGCGGTTTAGGGAGATGAGGCTGTTCAGCCTTGAGAAAAGGAGGCTTATTGCTGTCTATAGCTACCTGAAAGGAGGTTTTATCATGGTGGGTGTTGGTCTCTTCTCCCAAGTAGCAAGTGATAGGACAAGAGGAAATGGCCTTAAGTTGCACACAGGGAGGTTTAGATTGGATATTAGTAAAAATTTCTTTGGGGAAAGGGTTTAGAAGCAACGGAACGGACTGCCCACCCTCACTGAAGGTGTTTAAAAGACAAATAGATGAGGCTCTTAGGGACATGGTTTAGTGCCAGATATACGTTATGGTTGGACTCGATGATCTTAACTGTCTCTTCCAACCACAATTATTCTATGATTCTATGATAAGTCATTTTTGATATTTTCTTTCTCAGAGGACCATGCAACCCCCCTGAGAGCCAGGACTTTTCTGAGGTGTTGGAGAGATGTCTCACGCTCACACCAGCCAGTTCCACCAGCTCCTGTCTCTCCCTTCCCAGACCAAACCTTTTCCCCATATCCCAACCTTCCAGGCAAATTTCTGGAACACAGCAAATCCTGTCCAGGACCGCTGGGCCTGTTCAGAAGAGAGCAGCAGGCCAACATGTTGATGGGCTCCCTGTGCATTTCAAAGCTTTCCTGACCATTTTTCTCAATGCTCCACTTACACCCAAACTTTCTGGTCCTTGAACTGTACATGAGGGGATTGAGCAGGGATGCGGGGATGGTGCAGAAAAAAGGCTTTGTCAAACTGTCTTGGGAGGACTGTTCTGGACATCCCACAGTCTAGGATGAGGTTGCTGGAGAAACCAGTGGCATTGGTTTGAGGTCCAGGTGGAGAAGGCCTTGTGACTGTCTACAGTGGAGGAGAGCAGTGATGCATTCATGGGATGCCCATGTGAACAGGAAGGGAATAAACGGCTCCAGGGGACAAAATGCCTTTGAGCCAGTTCTTTACCCATCGCAGATACACCATCCAGGCCATGAGCTGCAGCTTCTCTAGGAGACGCTGTGGGATACGGTGTCAAAGGCTTTACTGCAGTCTAAGGACACAACACCCACAGCCTGTGTGGCGGATTCACTCCCCACGACAGACTTTCCCTCATCTGCTCAGCCGGTCACCTTGTCATAGAAGGAGATCAGGGTGGTCAAGCAGGACCTGCCTTTCACAAAGCCATGCTGACTGGGCCCGATTGCTCGTCTGGTGTGTGTGACCTCACAGTCCTTTCCCAGCCATGTTCCTGCTGTTGGCCTATCCCCTGCAGAAGCAGAAGTGACCTCACAGTCCCCTCCACAGCCATTGGCTTCCTACTGGACCATGAGTTCCTGAGACACAAGTGACCACATGGCATCGTACCAGCCATCACCCTCCTTGTGGTCCAGTGTGTGAGCAGATCAAACTCAGCTGCTTTCATCAAATGTATCCAATAGATTTCCTATCAAGGGTTTGAGTGCAGAAACGTTCCTCAGAGGAGCTGCTGTATTTACTCTGGGGCATTTTATATCTCTGCTTCCGCCTCTGATTTTTATTTTCTTCTTCCTCTGTCTATTCTGACATGAAAGAGCTCTCCAAGGAAAAGATTCATGGAATCCTACAATACCGCAGGTTGGAAGAGACTCCTGAACATCATCTCTGTCCCATTGACCTTTATGGCACCCCAAGGTTCATTTGTGCTCCCTTGGGTTCATCTCACCATGTGCACACATTGGACATGCACATGATGTGTATGGTTACAACTCATCTGTACAATGAAAATATGGACTTTTGACCTAGTATTTCATAGAATTGTAGAATGTCCTGAGTTGGAAGGGACCCACAAAGATCATTGAATTCAACTGCTGTCCCTGCACAGGACACCCCACAGGTCACCCCGTGTGTCTGAGGACGTTGTCCAGTCTCTTCTTGAACACTGTCAGGTTGGGCCGTGACACCTCCCTGGGAGCCTGTTCAGTGTCCAGCACCTCTGGGTGAAGAACCTTTTCCTCATGTCCAACCTAAAACTCCCCTGGCACACCCTTCTTCCATTCCCTTGGGTTCTGTCATTGGTCACCAAAGAGAAGAGATCAGTACCTTCCCTTCCTTCTCCCCTTGTGAGGAAGCTGTAGCCACCATGAGGTCTCCTTTGAGTCTTTTCTTCAGCTCTGATGCTGAGAAACCCCTTGGTTTGCTTTCTGAAGCAGAAAGGAGAAGCCATGACCTGCAGGCAATTGGAAGGGGGATCCTGTCCCTCACATACGGCTCAGAGCTCTTCCTGGGACCGTGAGATGTGGGTGTGCAAGGCCCAGGGAAGGACAACACTGGGACAACAACTTCCAGCTTCCCTAAGGGGCTGCAAGGAGGCAGAGAGGCCCCAGTGCCATGAGGACAACATGGCTTCTCCTGGGCCTCAGTGGCAGAGACAACTGCCATGGCCAAGGGGACAGAGACCTGGGTTCTGTGGGTCCCTTCCAGCCTTGCCAGCGCCCTTTTCCATCTCCATCCCAGGCTGTTCTACACGGTCCTGCCCCTGCCCCTCTTTCCCTGCAGGCTGCAGACACCCATCTCGCTTCCCCACCTGCTCTCACCCCAGCATTTCTGCACCTTCACTGCTGTGTCTGCACCCTCACTGGCTGCTCTTGGAACACAAACCATGGGCTGATCCAGCTCCCTCTGGGTGACCTCTTGCACCACAGCACTGCCCTTCCACTGACATTTCTTCCTCCTCATATCCAATCCTCACCTTCCAAATTGCACTTTGCATTTTTTTTTTTCTCTCTTCTGCTTTTTCCAACTACCATGGAAAGCTCAGCCACTTCAGAAACTGCCCTTCATGCAGGGAACCCAACCCGTTAGGCTTCTTGTCGTCTTTTACCTGACCTTACCATGATTTTCTAAATTCCATGACTGCTACGGGCTGCTCAGCTTCTCTGACAGACACGACCATGTTCCTGCTGCTGTCCCGTCATGTTCTCAGGTGGGATGGACATGATAACACATCTCTAAGGCATCTCCTACCCATCTCCCGGGTAGGGCCTGTGGGCACCTAGGCAGAGGTTCTTTCCCCGCCATGTCCCTGCTGCTGGGCTGTCACCTCCAGAGACAGAACTGACCTCACTGTCCCCTTCACAGCCACAGGATTCTGACTGGATTATGAGTGTCTGAAACACAACTGAACTCATAATACCACACTCATCCATCCTCCTCCTTAGCACCCAGGACCTCCCAAGACTGAAGCGTGTTCTACTCAGTCCTATACCTGCCCCTCTTTCCCACAGGCTGCAGACACCCATCTCGCTTCCTCACCTTGTTCAAATTTGTCAAATATATTTCCCACTAACACTGTGAGTGAAAAGTACTCCTCACTAGAACTGCTGTTTTTATGTTAACACCTTCTAGATCTCCTCTACAGCCTTATTTTTCATTTATTTATTCATTTTTATTATTATTATTCTACCTATTCCCTCTCCAGAAGCCTCTCCAAGGCAAAAATTCTGTCAAATCACAGAATAACTCAGGTTTACAGAGAACCCTTGTCTCACTCATCTTGTCTCACTCTCCTGCTCAGGGCAGGGTGAACCAGGTGAGGTTGCTCAAGGACTTCATCATCCTCAAAGGCACTGAAAGTTCACTCCGTTACATCATAGGAGGGGAGAATAAAGATGTTCAACAGTGTTCCCCAAGTGCTGGTCACTGAGAGATGACACCAGTAACTGGCTGCATGGAGAACTTTGTACCACTGATGATACTTGGGCTTGATGGTTCAGCCAACTTCACACCCAGCATCCACTTCCTGAGCCCCATCAGCACCACTCTGGCCAGAAGGAGACCATGGCTGAGCCTTGTAAACACCCTGTACACAACATGCCTTTCTTTCCCCTGTCCATTTGGGTTCAGCAGTCCCTTCCTTGTCCTTCACATTCCTGGCAATGGCTGCAGAAGGACGTGTCCCATCCCCTTCCCAGGGAGGGAGGTAGGGTGGCCAGCCTGTTATTCTCCCAGTTCCTACTCCTACTCTTCTTGAAGATGGGTTTGAGGTCTGTGTTTTCTAAGGACCCAAGAACCATTCTGGTTTCTATGGCACTTTTGACATAAATATCTGGGTTCTGTCAGGTGTCCACTGGTTTCATGGGCTCCTTATGCACTCAGGGATGCTCACAGACAGAGTCTGTCCCTTTTACACACAGAGGCAGGAGTCACAGTGTCCTTCTGGCTTCCTGTTGCCGCTCCCAAAGGATGGGAGACACCTCACCCCTGTGCTGTGTCACCTGCTCTGGACTCATCTGAGATGTCCCACATCATGAGGAATGGACACGGGGACCTCAGTCAAAGGAAGCACAACCCAGTGCTGCATTCAGGTGATTTCCCATAGGTTGTTCCTCCCAATATGAAATGAGCTCAAGACCTCGTGTGTTCCACAGGCCTTCACAGAATGGAAAGGAGTAGTTGATGGTGTTTGTGCTCACTCACGTTCATGTCACCTCACGTACATGATGTGCATACTCCCATCTCATCTGTCCAAAGCAAACATGGACTGCTGAAGCACTCATTGAGTGTCTACCCATGGAGGGAAGAACAGCCTCTTTCGGTGAGAGCGCAGGGCTGGAAATGGTAGTTGTGAGTGGCCAGTGCATGGTGATTGACCTGAGGCACCTTCTGAAGGGGTGTCCAGTGCACAGGGCACAGCCCAGCCCCTGCTCTGCTGGTCCTGCAGGTCTCTGGGAGGAGGCCTGGCTGTGAGAGGACACTGCTGTGTGCCAGCCCTGCACACACACACTGTTCAGCTGTACCCTGGTGTTTCATCTGTGCCCACTTTCTTGAAAATGTTTTTGAGAAAAACATTGTAAGAAGAACTAAACCTTCAGACCCTGCCCTGAGGAGATCACCTTTCCATCTGGAAAGGCTGTTCTGAGACCAGCTCTGTCACAGCAGTGCCCATTGCCTGTCCCTGCTTTATTTTCTGGATGGTGACCAAGCTACCAGAGCATTCAGGCCTTGCACCAACACAAGGGATGAGAAGGAGAGTGTGGGAGTGGAACCAGAACAGCTCTGGAAGAACAAGGGCTGCTGATCCCTGGCAGGGCTGCCATGATGGATTCTGTTCCCCTCCACCAATGCAAACAGAAACTCCCTGTGTCTCCAAAAAGGACTTAAAAGAAGATCTCAGGAGAAAAACAAACCTAGACAGAACACTGTAGTTCCCTTTATTTATTTTTTAAACACAGACACAATGGCTTCTCATTTACATAAAAATTGGTCAGAAAAAAAGGTAGACAGTGAATTAGGAAAGGGATGACAACATTATCACAAAACATGACAAGAACAACAAGAGAACAAGAATGGCTGAGCCTGCGGTGAGTTAAACTATAACTGCTATGGAGAAAATGAGAGTTTGTTGCTGTTTGTTATTGAAAACATCCAGTTATCAGTTTCCACACGGAACCCTGGAGTTCCTTGTTCCTCATGCTGTAGATGAGGGGGTTCACTGCTGGAGGTATCAGCGAGTACAGAACAGACACCACCAGGTCCAGGGATGGGGAGGAGATGGAGGGGGGCTTCAGGTAGGCAAACATGCCAGTGCTGGCAAACAGAGAGATGACAGCCAGGTGAGGGAGGCAGGTGGAAAAGGCTTTGTGCCGTCCCTGCTCAGAAGGGATCCTCAGCACGGCCCTGAAGATCTGCACATAGGACACCACAATGAACACAAAACATCCCACAAAAAAAGAAGCACTAAACATGAGAAGCCAAATTTCCCTGAGGTAGGAGTGTGAGCAGGAGAGCTTGAGGATCTGGGGGATTTCACAGAAGAACTGGTCCAGGGCATTGCCCTTGCACAGTGGCAGTGAAAATGTATTGGCCGTGTGCAGCAGAGCATTGAGAAACCCAGTGGCCCAGGCAGCTGCTGCCATGTGGACACAAGCTCTGCTGCCCAGGAGGGTCCCGTAGTGCAGGGGTTTGCAGATGGCAACATAGCGGTCATAGGACATGATGGTGAGCATAGAGTACTCTGCTATTATCAGGAACACAAATGAAAAGAGCTGTGCAGAACATCCTAAAAAGGAGATGGTCCTGGTTTCCCAGAGGGAATTGGCCATGGATTTGGGGACAGTGGTGGAGATGCAGCCCAGGTCAAGGAGGGAGAGGTTGAGCAGGAAGAAGTACATGGGGGTGTGGAGGTGCTGGTCCCAGGCTATGGTGGTGATGATGAGGCCGTTGCCCAGGAGGGCAGCCAGGAAGATGCCCAGGAAGAGCCAGAAGTGCAAGAGCTGCAGCTCCCGTGTGTCTGTGTAAGCCAGGAGGAGGAACTGGGTGATGGAGCTGCTGTTGGACATTTGCTGTCTATGGGCATGAGGACCTGTGCAAGGAGCAAAAGACAGTGACAAGTTAGGGGAGACTTCTCTGAAGAAAATAAACAGGCTGTTTCTCATGGAAAAACCCCTCCCTGATGGAGGGATGTTTCTGCTCATTCTCTCTTTTTACCAAGTGAGAAAAACAGTTCATCACAGTTTAAAATGCAGCTTGGACATCTCATTTCCATGAACACAGCTCTGGGGCAAAACCGCCTGAGTTGGTGTCAGAACTAAAACTGACCCACTCTCCCACCCCAACCACAGAGAGCAAGAGCACCAGGGACAGGTGTAGAAACAGGGAAGGACACTGCAGTGCTACGAAAAAATAAAGCAAGGACACAAAGGCAGACGGGCATGCTGTGGAACCTTCTCCTTACCCGGCTGTGCCGCTCCCACTCACTTAATGACACTGTAGAGCAAGTACTTTTAGCACCTTTTTGTGTTCCACGTTCCAGGAACGCTTCACCTGGAGGTCCAGCTGCTGAGGTGGAGACTCGTGACCTGGACCCCATGGCTTTGGGGCAGAGGCTCTGCTGGGGAGGAGAGGAGACCAGGGGTTTCACTGGGAAATGTGTCTGCACTGCAGGGGATGGCAGGGGGGTCTTGAATCCCCTCCCAGGCGTTTCTGGTCTATCACCCTCTCCCTGTCCATGTCTGTGCTCCTGCAGCTGTGTCTCTGTCCCAGGGTCTCCTCCCTGTCAGTGTCACAGACCCCATCCCACCCGCTGTGTGCTCAGGTCTGTCCTGCTCACACCTCCTGGCACTGCCCAGGGGCAGCTCTGTGTGTGCAGGGGCTCAGGAGCAGCTCAGACAAGTCCTAATGAGAACTGGGGTCTCAGTGTCTTCTCCAAAGAGCGAAATAAATCCCCATCTCCTACTGCACACCCGGACAACCAAGAGTGGAAAACTGAAAGCACAGACTCCTTCCCTTGCAGCTGTTGCTGTCTTGATATTGTGGTTCAGAAGGACTCTCTGTAGTGTCTGTGGGGTGATCTGGAGCTCTGAGCAGCCCTGACCCACACAGCACCCTCTCCACAGCAGAAGCACCTTTCCTGCCCTTATGGGCGAATGCTCATTTCCCCAGCAGCTTCTGCCAGGGGATCTCCCTGGGCAGGCTGAGCGCTGACCCTGGCAGGCGGCAGAGTCCCTGTCCCAGCACAGCCCTGGGGTGCAGGGATCCTGCTCTGCAGGACAGCCCTGGGCACCCCTGGGTGCTCACCCAGCTTCACAGCTGTTCAACATTGCCTGACAAGAGCCCCCTCCTTACAGATCCCACCAGCTGTGCCTGACTAACTTTAGGAGATGGCTCCAGGAGCTACTGCTGCATTGCCCTGTACCCAGAGACTTACCATGGCAAGGGCTGCAAAGGTTTCTCCTCCAGTGAGCTCTCAGTCATCCTCCCAGTCCTGACCACCTGTAATCTCTCTCTGCCTTGCTCGTCTCCCTGAGATCCCCAGGCAGAGCCCTCAGCCCTGCTGCGCTGTGCAGAGGAGCTGCTCCTGGGCAGAGCTATCTCTGCAGTGCTGCCGCTTGCCAGGAGCTCCCTCTGTCCCAGGAGCCCACCCCAGCTCAGCAGCACAGGAGCAGCCCAAGGCCCTTTAATGACCCCTCTGGTGGGTTTGGTGCTGAGTCCATGGACCTCAGACCCTGAGGGGAAGGTGAAGAAACTTCTCAAGAAGTCAAAATCAGATTCAAACTCCAAAGTTTTTTGTACTGTTAATGGGTCCCACTGAGGGAACCTATTGAGAAACAATACCAGGTTTGGATACAGAAGAAAAATGGAGGTCAGGAAAAGCAAAGTAAAGATGTCTCTGATGATCAGTAAACCTGGATGTGTTTCATTAACCAAAGGGACAAGCCCTGACCCCCAGCCCTGGGAATCAGATCGTGTCCCTCCCACGTTGCCCAGGGCCCTTCCTGGACAGTGTGATGTGGGGCTGTGCAAGGCCAAGGGCAGGACTATGGTCCCACACCTCCCAGGTTCCTGACTGGGGACAAGGAGGCCATGAGGCCCCTGTGCTGGAAGGACAAGGTGTCTCCTCACAGGCATCAGAGGTGCAGACAACAGCCATAGCCAAGTGGAGAAGGAGCTCATGTCTGGTGGGGGCTTTCAGCCTCTTTACGTCCCTTGATCATCTCTACCACAGCCTTTCCTGTGCTGTGGCATCCCCTGCACCTCTTTCCCTGCAGGCTGCAGACATCCCCCCTGCTGCCCCACCTTGCTCTTGTCTGAGCATCTTCCTTCCTTTGCTGAGATCTCTGCATCCTCCCCAGCTTTTCCTTTGAGCACAAAGCCTTGGGCTGATGCAGACTCCCTCTGCTGACCTGCTCCACCACAGCACTGCCCTTCCAGTCACATTCCTTTCTGCTCATGTCCAGCCTGGACCTCCCCAGCTGCACTTTGGGCCATTATTTCTTTCTCATGCTCTTTCCCACTAGGCAGAAAACCTCCACCACCTCTGAAACCACCCTTCAAGCACTCTCAGGCTTCTCCTGCACTGCTGCAGCCTCCCCAGCGCTGCTGGGCCAAAGCAGCCCAGGTCCCTCAGCATCCCACACCATGTGCACAAGGTGCTGAACCTGCCTTGGCAGAGCCCTGCACTCTCCAGTTCCTCCCTGCTTCTCCAAACTGGGAAGCCGCACACTGGCACACCCCCGTGTGTGTGGGGTCACACCAGCGCTGAACCGAATGGGATGAGAACTCCAGGTGTCTGGGTCCCCACGCTCCTCCTCATGCAGCCCCGTGTGCAGCTGCCTTGTTCATGGTGAGCGTGCACCACGGGCTGGTGTGGGGACCTTGGAGTGCCCAGGCCCTTCTCCCCAGTGTTACTGCCCAGCGTGTCAGGTCCTGCTCTGTCCTGATGGATGGGGTTATTGTCCCACCATGATACAGCACTGGTCACTTCTCTTTGTACAGCTTCAGAGCTTTCTGCTGGCCGAATACCAGATATTCACAAGAGCTGGACTCTCCCTGGACTGAAGCTCCATTTGCTCAGCTGTTAATGTTTTCATGCAGATGGTTTATCCTGATAGGGGTTTCTCTCCCAAGATAACAGGATAAGGAGTTACAGGACACTACAAATTCCATCTCCTGGAGAAACTGTGGGGTCTTGGGGGTCTGCTACTCATAATGTCAGAGGTTTGGACTCACAGGCGTAGATTCCCTTCTTGTGAGAGAACAGCAGGAATGCATGAAATTCAGCCTGGGGACAGACAATGTCAGCTGAAGGTTGAGGAGTCAGCAAGAGAGGGCAGAACATCATGGGCATTGTGGTCACTGGACGTCAGCTACTGACTCACTGATGAGGAAGAGGAATTAGATGAGGCCTCCTTCAGACAAATGAAAGAAGCCTCATGTTTTCAGGGCCGTGTCCTCATGGCAGACCTGAGATATCCCAAAATCTGCAAGGTACGAGCCATCCAGGAGGGGTTGGAGCTCATTGACAACATCTTCCTGACACAGGTGACTGAGGGGTCAGTGAGGTGAGGTGCCCTGTGGGACTTCACACTTACAAACCACAAAGCGTTGGTCAGGATGGAACAGTCAGGGATGGGAAAGTGGAGCTGAGGCTCCTGGGAGATGATAACCAGGCCAAGAGCAGGATTTCAGGAGAGCAAGCTTTGGCCTGCTGAGGGACCTGCTTGGGTCCTATGGGATATGACCTTGGTGTCTGCAGTGCTTTTCTCTCACATCTCCTCCCTCCTCTCTCCCACCTGCTGTTGTGCAGTGTTTTTTACCCTTTCTCAAATACAATATCCCAGAGGTGCTGCAAGCATCACTGAGTGGCTCAGATTTGGCAGAAGTGGGTCCATCTTGGAGCCAGCTGAAACTGGCTCTGTCTGATGTCAGTTGAACACCTGTTGTCTTCTCAGAGCGGTGACAACTGTAGCACAGACACACTCACCCCCAGTTCCAAGACTTCACCATGTAAATCCAGTTAGATGTTACAAACTACTCTATCATGGAGAAGAAATGGAAAAGATCTTCTGTCAGCAACCTTAGGATGTCTCCAGTCAATGAGCAGGTTCCTATGGGGAACTGTAATCGCCCTGACATTACCTGGCCAGGCAAAGCTGCAGGTGCCAGCAGTGCAAAGGATCTTGGGCCAACTTCTTAACATATCTGCCTGGTGGGCCAATGAGGGTGATGCTCACCTGGATCTGGTACTGATGAAGAAGGAAGAGCTGGTGAGGGATGTGAACATGAGTGTCCACCTTGGCTGTCGCGAGCAGGAAACAGTGGGGTCCCAGACCCCGGAGGGGAGGGAGGAAGGCCAGCAGCAGAGCACAGCCTGGTGGGCTCCAGAGGAGAAGACTTTGACATACTGGGGGATGGTGGGCAAAGTAGGAAGTAGGTCTGGAAGTAGAAAGTAGGTCTGAAGGGTGAAGGAGCTCAGGAAATCTGATCAGCCTTACAGGGCAGCCTGCTCCAAGCAAAGAATTTTCTCTCCAAGCACCCATGAACAGAAGCATTTATCTCATTGAGGGTGCTTGTCTGAACTGATGGAGCTCCAGGGCAAAAAGGCAGCACACAGGAGGTAGAAGCAGGGGAAGCTGCAGAAGAAGACATTTATAACATGGATGTAGGGATGATGGCAAAGATGGCCTGGGCTTGATCCTTGAATGGGAGTCTGAGGGCAGCAAGATGAGCTGACATTGCTTCATTTGCAGTAAAAGAACAGACACCCTGTCTAGATCATGGGTCTGCTGCTGAACTTCGTAAGAGTAGATTCAGACAGGACTGAGGTTCTTCATGGCTTCTTTGCCCCCATCTTTCCCAGCAAGGTTTCCTGGGACTTTAATCCTAAAGGAGAACACCCAGCAGTGGATGGGGCTCAAGTCAGGGGTGACCTGAGCAAACTCAGATACCATTACAGAAAAGGAGATGGGTCACTTGACCAGGTCCTTGAACACAAGTGTCACTGTGCTCTGTTGCCTGAGATTCCCAGGAACACCTCTTGGTCCAGAGGAGTGTGACTCCTCTTGAGGTGTCCTGGCCTGTCTCCTCATTCACATGGTGATTTAGGCACCCACTTTTCCATTATATTCAGTCTTTATCAGGAGACTCTCCAGAACTATATGAAAACGAAACTGCTGAGATGAACAGCTCTGGAAAGGAAGGGAAGGGTGAGCAGGGAAGGAAACAGAAGAAATACTGATTTCTTGCTCTTTATTATGGAAATACTTTCTGTTTGGCTATTCCTGAAATCTCTCTAATCATCCACACCAGACTTGAAACTTTTAGGAAAATGCTGCACAGAGCCTTAGATTGTAAGAGCATTTTCGATGTTCATGAGCCCTCTGCTGCCATGGTCCTGAACTGCAGCTACTGAAACCATGAACAAACCTCTGATGAAGTGAAAGGTAGAAGCAAACCCCAAGTTTCTGAGGGTGTTTAGGACCCCATGAAGGGCCATCGCTGACACAGCTGTGAAGGAAACAACCAGTGCAGGTCCCTGTCCCTGGAGGCTGGTCAAGGAAAGACTTGGAGACACTGGTTAGAGGTGGGGAGGGCCATGTGGAGGTGGCTCTGATGCCATGTGAGCCCTTGATGCTTGTTCATCTCCAGAATGGCTGAGATCTGACCCCTGGGACCTGGTAGATCTTTCTCGAATATTTATCAAGGTTTTTCCTGTGGTCAGTGTGTTTTGTATTTTGGGAGTTGGTTTTATGTGAACTGCTGTTGCTTTAACAGCAAGGCTCTGGTTTTCTGTGGAGCTGCAAATGCCTGTGAGTTCCTCATAACTCATCCACCTTCTTTCATACACCTGGCAATGGTCACCAATCACCTCAATGTCCCAGTCCCAAACTTGCTTGAATCCTCTATTTGGATCCATACCCATCACTCCAGGAGGTTCATGCATCGTCCAGGCTCATGGATGATTCCTGAGGACCATCCAAGTGTGGGCACTGTAAGAGAGGAGCAGAGCAGGGTCAGCTCATGGACCATGACTGAGCACAAACACCCCAGCAGCAGCCATTCCCCATCTTCCAGGCACAGTCATGCTCCCAGGATGGAAATGTCACTGCCATATATGAGTAGCCCAAGAGAGGCCTTTCTTCCTTCCATATTCCCAGGAAATTCTTCCTCCTGTTCCTCCTCCACCTGCAGACATCAACTGCTTTCCATTTCTGGGCTCAGACATGGCTGTAAGGATTCACTGAAGCCATCAGCCATCTCACTGCTTCTCCCTGACATGCCCTCACCCTCTCCCACACCTACAATGGCCAATCATGGCTGCTCAGGGCCTCCCGCTCTTCAGAAGAGGCCTTGAGCTTCTTGGTTCGTCATGGTGATTATAATAAACTTCTTTGCTCTCTCCAGAGTTCATGGTGAGCTTTCTTGTCCATAACAGCCCCCTATGGCCTTGTCTTACTTAATGGTTGTGTTTTTATGATCATTTGTGCAGAAAGGGCAGTCACAGGACAGCACCCATTATGTCAAAACTGATGCCGAGTGAAATGCC
This sequence comes from Patagioenas fasciata, assembly GCF_037038585.1. Classification (NCBI taxonomy): domain Eukaryota; kingdom Metazoa; phylum Chordata; class Aves; order Columbiformes; family Columbidae; genus Patagioenas; species Patagioenas fasciata. The sequence goes on from NW_027288505.1 coordinate 1,010,957, forward strand.
GTAAAGACCTGGTGAGTTACCCCTGTGTCTAGATAAGTTATGCAAACATTTGAAGGACTTCTCATGCCTTTTAACCTGATTATGCTCAGAAGGCCACCAGCTTTGCATCTCAGGAAATGGGATGCCAGAGTTCAAGGGCAGGATGGTTTGGGCTCTGTGCTGGGATCTGGAAACTGAAACGTGCTCCCATCTCCCAGCCCCCTGCCCTCCTCAGTGAGGGTGTGAGACATTCTGCCACCGAGGGCTGAACTCACAGTCATGACCAGTATCTTATGTCCAACTGCAGCCAATGGTGTCCTGCCAGCTCAGTATTTGGGGTTCCATCCCTGGAGGTATTTAAACGATGTGGAGATGTGGCACTTAGGGATCTGGTATAGTGGTGGAGCTGACAGTGTTTGATTTACAGTTGGACTCCATGTTCTCAAGGGTCTCTTCTAGCCTAAATGATTCCATTATGCTATGATTCTATGATTTGGTTTGAAACCATTTCAATTCCATCACCTCCAGCTTCCCTCAGAGGCTGCTGTTGTGTGGCACAGCTGTCCTGACTCTCCAGGCAGGTTGGGCACTGCTTGGTGCCTGCATTGGGAGTTTTCCCCTTCCTGGGGTAAAGGGCTGTTGAGGAGAGACAGTTGTAGAGATTTGGGTCACAGGGGTTTGAAGCAATCCCTTCAAAATCTGAGCAGGCTGAGCTTTGGAGCCGAGGGACAACAGAGATGCTCTGAAAGATGGTTTTGAACAGTGGTGCTATCACTAAAAACAGTAACAGGGAACTCCTTATTCTCACTGATGATGGTTATGAAGTAAAGCTCTTTAATTGCATTCCTAACAGTCATTCTTACTTTTCAAAACATCTACTATGCCTCAGTAGTTGTGTCCTGAAATAAGTTCTTGGAGCAATGCTTTTCGTCTCACCTTTATTTTAATCATCTAAAGATTACACCTGTTGGAAAGAATTACCCCAAAATCATGCTTCTTTCATAACTTTCCTCCTTTTTTATTTTCCCTGGTGTGATGTGGAGGTGGCATATGAGAACAGTTTCTTTTTGAGGCAAAGAAGGCCAAGGAACAGATCCCAGGTCAGTGCAAAGGCACAAAGGAAGCCAGAATGTTTATGTGATGTACACTTACACAACACTTTTACATGCGTATCCAGTCTCTCAAGTCCCAACTGTGCAGCAGAGTCTGGAGTTCCGAACTCCCTTCACCTGCCCAGTGTGACACGTGTAAAATGGAACTACCCCAGTCAAATGGCTTTTTTGGTTCTCTTCACACCCTGAAGCACCCCATGGGTCAGGAGACAAGCCAGGATACCCAATGGGGACTCACATGCTCTGCTCTTCGAGTTCAGATGTTCACTGCAGTCTCAGCAGACACCTCACGCTGATATCTGGGTTCAAGGAGCTGGTCAAGTTCCTTGTCTCCATTTCTGCAGTGGTGGCTTTGCTGCCTGGCTGATGTGCAGACTCTGCACATGGATGCTGACACCTCTTGAACAACCTGCTCTGAGAGGATTAACAAAATGGGCAGTGTTTTCTGGAAGAGCATTAGTATAGCAAAAAAGAACAAGTTGGGTTGGGTCAAACGAAAAGGAATGTGGTCAGGACTGTTCAGGGGTACTTGTAAAGCAGCCCTGCACTTCATGTGAATTGTTCCTGTGGTCAGAGAGAATCTCTAAACTGAAAACATGAAGGGGAAGGAAGGGCAGTGTCATTCAGGTTCAAAGGGAGCTCATGACCACATAGAAAGACATATAACACAGGTGTGTTAAGATGAATGTCAATATGACCATCTAAAAAGAGAACAGTTCAATTAACCTTTTTCTCCTTCTTCCCTCCGTCAGGCAAGAGTGGCCAACAGCTTCCAGCAGGACTCACTCTGTGCCAAGGGTAAAAAGTGGCACTGACAGTCCATGGCAGTGGATTGTTTGGTGCCTTTGACTCCACGAAAGAAAAAGGATTATCTTTTTAATGCTGGATGCTTTGGCAGGACAGAAATCTAGAGAACATTTTTAAAAACTGAAGGGAAAAAGAAATCAAATGAAAGATGTAGAGTGAAGGAACTGTCTTGTTGCAACTTTAAGCATCACATATTGTTGGTGTTTTATTTCTCCTTTCTTTGTTTTGAATATTTTAAATACCAGTGTTTTCCCATGAGATCAAAATGAGACTATTCAGCATGTGCATTAAGAGCAACAGGAGAACTACTGATCTTCCACTAGATTTGCCTTCTCAGCACTCTCTCTATCAGGCTGCGCATCTGATCTCCCTCATCTTCCAGGTATTTCCTCCTGCCCTAACTAAACCGACCATGTCTGAAGTCCCATTTCCAGCAGCTGATCTGCACACAAGCACTTGCGATTGCTCTCTGGGGTTCCCTTCCTCTTACTGTTTGATCACTCAGACACTTTTCCACAATCCAGTTGCTGCTTTCAGTTTCAAGGAGTTATAAGTTTTCTTGTCTTTCAGTAGTTTGTCTAATTCTGTCTTTAGCCAACTCTTTTATTGTGTTTATTTTATAATTACCTTCCTATCTACAACATTTCTTGCACGGTTCTGCCTTGGAGAAGGTGAACCTCAGTGGTGGCAGTTTGTCCATGGTGTACAGTTGAGGATGTGTTTTAATCATGACTCTCATCAGTGTTATTTTGTTAGTTCAAAGGTAAAGCAAAGTCCCTGTTTGCTGTGTGCAGCCAGGTCTCCAAGGAGAGCAGGTGGGAGCTGGTGCAAAGGAGCTGGCACATCCAGCTGCAGACTGCAGTGGAGAAGTCTGGTGTAAGGAAAAGGGATGCAAGGCCCAGGGGGCCAATGAAAGAAACGATGGGGATGGGGAGGTGAGGAGCAAGGTTGTGCACACGGTGTGAGAGCTCCAGGGACAGCTTCTCCAGCCAGTCCAGACCTGCTTAGGAGAGACCCTGGATCAACATCAGATAATGCTGCAATCAGGTCTTCTGCAAACTGATAAGTAATAAAATGCACCCTTTACAATAGAAAGACATTGTTGTCAGAAGCTTTTTGAAATCATTCTCCATTATTACACCAAGAAAACTCTCTGATTAACTAGAGAAGACTGAAAGACAATTACAAGAAGAGACATGGTTTGATAGAGCTTTCTTCAGTGTAATGAGCCCCATGGTGCATTTGGTGCTGAGTCCTTGAACATTACTCATGTGCTGGGAGGAGATTGCACAAACCTTTCCAGAAGTCAAAGCCAGAAGAAAAAAGTACTAAGTACCTTGAAGTATTAATGAGTTCCACTGAGGGCAAGTACCAGCAGAGCCTCCCCAGGGACTCGTTAGAGCAGAGAATTGGAGGCCATGGTGGCAGATAAACAAAGGGAAATGTGCAGGCAGCTGAGGTGCTGAGAAAACCCTGGTTTTGTTGGGTGAAGCAGAGAGGCCAAGGCCTGACCCCCAGCCCCTGGGAAGGCAGATCCTGTCCCTCACACATTGCTCAGGGCTCTTCCTGGGCCAGGGGGATGTGGGCTGTGTGGTGCTGAGTGAAGGACAATGGTGTGACAGTTCCCAGCCTTCCTGGGGGTGTGCAAGGAGGCCATGAGGTGCCCCAGTGCCTCAGGACAACATGTCTCCTCACAGGCCTTGGTGGCAGAGGCCATGGCCATAGCTAAGGGGACAAAGACTTGGGTTCTCTTGGTGACATCCAGCCTTGCCAGTGCCCTTTGCCATCTCCACCACAGGTTGTCCTACACTGTCTCACAGCTGCTTCTGTTTCCCTGCAGGCTGTAGACACCCATCTCGCTTCCTCCCCTTGCTCTCGCCCTGGCATTTCCAAACGTTGACTGATGTGTCTCCAGTCTCATGCTCTGTTCCTTGAAACACAAGGACATGGACTGATCTTATGCTCCTCCTGGATGATTTCTTGTGCCACAGCACTGCCATTTGGGTCACATTTCTCCCTCCTCATGTACAGTCTCCACGTTCCAAGCTGTGCTCTGTGGCAGTGTTTCTCTGCTGTAGAAAGGAGGACCCTGAAAAGTACTGACCTGTCAGCCTCTTACCTGTGCCTGGGAAGATCATGGAACAGATCCTCCTAGAAGCTGTGCTAAGGCACAAGGAGGACAGGGAGGTGATTTGAGACAGGCAGCACATCTCTACCAAGGGCAAGTCCTGCCTGACTAACCCAGTGGCCTTCTACGATAGAGTAACTACATCAGTGGACAAAGGAGGGGCTATGGATGCCATCTATCTGGACTTCTGTAAAGCCTTTGAAATAGTCCCTCACCACATCCTTCTCTCTACATTGGAGAGATATGGATTTGATGACTGGACTGTTCTGCGGATGAGGAACTGTCTCAGTGGTCACACCCAGAGAGTGGTGGTCAATGGCACAATGTCTGGACGGACACTGGTGACAAGTGGTGTCCTTCATGGGTCCATACTGGGATCAGTACCATTTATTATCTTCACCAGTGGCATAGTGGGATCAAGTGCATCCTCAGCAAGTTTGCAGATGACACCAAACAGAGTGGCGTTGCTGATACACCTGGGGGACAGTAGGGCATTCAGAGGGACCTGCATAAGCTGGAGAAGTGGGTTCATGTGAGTCTCCTGAGCTTCAGCAAGACCAAACGCAAGGTCCTGCATCTCCTGGGGCAACCCTGGGTATCAGTACAGGCTGGGGATGAAGGGATGGAGAGCAGCCTTGACAAGAAAGATTTGGGGAAATTGGTGGGTGAAAGACTGGACTGGAGCCATCAATGTGTGCTTGCAGCCCAGAAGGTCAAATGTATCTTGGGCTGCATCCAAAGGAGCATGACCAGCAGGTCAAGGGAGGGGATTCTGCTCCACTCTGGTGAGAGCCCACCTGGAGTCCTGCATCCAGCTCTGGAGCCCTCAGTACAGGAAAGACATGGAACTGTTGGAGAGGGTCCAGAGCAGGGTCACCAAGATGATCAGAGGAATGGAACAGCTCTGCTGGCAGGACAGGCTGGGAGAGTTGGGGTTGTTAAGCCTGGAAAAGAGAAGGCTCCTGGGAGACCTTATTCCCATGTTTCTGTACTTAAAACATGTCGATAAGAATGATGGGAACAGACTTTTTAGTGGGGCTTGTTGTGATAGGACAAGGGGTGATGGTTTTGAACTAGAAGAGGGGAGACTGAGGCCAGACATGTGGAAGACATTTTTCACAATGCGGGTGATGAAACACAACCACTGGTTGCCCAGAGAGGTGGTGGATGCCCCATCCCTGAAGAATTCCCAGGCCAGGCTGGATGGGACTCTGAGCAGCCTGATCTGCCTGAAGATGTCCCTGCCCATGGCAGGGGAGTCGGACTAGATGACTTTTGAAGCTCCCTTCCAACACTCTCTATGCTTCTATGATTCCTATCTCCAAGGAAAGCTCCACCATCTGGGAAATAGCCCTTCAAGCATAGAATCACAGGATCCTAGAACCATAAAATCATTTTATTTAGAGGAGACCATGAAGTCCAACCATAACCTAACTCTAGCACTAAACCATTTCCCAGAGAACCTTCTCTATACATCTTTTAGACACCCCCAGGAATGATGACTCAACCACTTCCCTGGGAACCCTAGTCACTGCTTCACAACCTTTTCCATGAAGAAGCGTTTCCTTATGTCCAATCTAAACCTCCCCTGGCACAACTTAAGGCCCTTCCGTCTTGTCCTATCCCTCGGTACTTGGGAGAAGAGATCAACATCCTCCATGTTCCAACCTCTTTTCAGGTAGTTGTGGACACTCATAAGGTCTCCCCTCAGCCTCCTGTTCTCCAGGTTAAACATCTCCTGTTCCCTCAACTGCTCCTCATCACACTTGCTCGTCAGCCCCTCACCAACTCCGTTCCCTTCTCTGAACTTGCTCCAGAACCTCAAGGTCTTTTTTGTCATAAGGGGCTCAAACCTGACCCCAGGACTCGAGGTGCAGACTCACCAGTCCTCAGTACATGAGAACAATCACTGCCCTAGTCCTGCTGGCCACACTATTGCTGATCCAACCAGGATACCACTGGCCCTATTTGGCCACCTGGGCACATGCTGGCTTAGGTTCAACCACTGTCAACAACAGCCCCAGGTCCTTTCCGTCCTCAACAAATTTCTAGCCGTTCTTCCCTCAGCCTGTAGCGCTGCCTGGGGTTGTTGTGACCCAAGTGCAGGACCCAGCATTTGGCCATGTTGAACCTCATACAATTGGCCTCAGCCCATCGATCCACCTGATCCAGATCTCTCTGTAGAGACTTCCTACCCTCTAGCAGGTCAACACTCTCAACAGACTTGGTGTCATCTGCAAACTTATTGAGGGTGCACGTGATCCCCTTGTCTAAATCCTTGATAAAGAAATTAAACAGAACTGGCACCAATACTGAGCCCTGGGGACACCACTCATGACCGGCCACCAACTGGATTTGGCTCCGTTCACCACAACTCCTTGGGCCCGACCCTCCAGCCAGTTCTTTATCCATCGCAGATACACCATCCAGGCCATGAGCTGCAGCTTCTCCAGGAGATGCTGTGGGAAACTGTGTCAAAGTCTTACTAAAGCTTCCCTGATCCCCTATACAGGGTGCCTTGTCATGGAGGAGATCAGGTTTGTCAAGCAGGACCTGCCTTTCTTAAACCCATGCTGCCTAGGACTGATCACCTGGTTGTCCTGTGTCTGCCACATAATGGCACTCAGGATGATACGATCCATACTATTCCCTGGGACTGAGGTCAGGTTGACAGGACTATAGTTCCCTAGATCCTTCTTATGTCCTGTCTTGTAGATGGGTGTCACTTTCACCAACTTCCAGTGAACCGGGACCGCCCCACTTAGCCAGGATTGCTGGTAGATAATGGAAAGAGGCTCAGTGATGACCTCCGCCAGCTCCCTCAGCACCCTTGGTGTATCCCATCTGGCCCCATAGACTTGTGGGTGTTCAAGTGTTGTAGCAGGTCACCAGCCATTTCCCTTGGATTTTTTGAGCTTCAATTTGCTCCCCATCCCTGTTTTCTGGCTCAGGGGGCTGCGGACCTGGAGCACAACTGTTCTGACTATTAAAGACTGAGGCAAGAAGGCCTCAGCCTTTTCCTAATCCTTGTCACTGTGTTTCCTCCTGCATCCAATAAAGGATGACGTTTCTCTTTACCTTCCTTGTGTGGATAATGTATTTATAGAAATATTATTTTTCCTTTATGGCACTGGACAGATTCAGCTCCAGTTGGGCTTTGGCCCTTCTGATTCCTTCCTGAACAGCTTCATGACATCCCTGTATATCTCCTGGCTTGCCAGACTCTCCTTCCATAGGTTTTGAATTCTTTTATTCCTGAGTTCCACCTGAAACTCTCTGTTCAGCCAGGCTGGAGTCTTTCCCTTCTGGCTTGTCTGAAGCGATGGATTAGAAAGCGGATGACAAAAATATCATGATTTATTAAAAAATAAATACCACTAACACACACACCCAGAAGTCTGGGCCTCTAATGAGTTACATTAAAACTGTTATCTGTTAGAGAGCAGTTGATGAGCACTTCAAATGCATCCCGTCATTAGTTTCCTCAAGGCATCCTTGAGCTCCTGGTTCCTCATGCTGTAGATGAGAGGGTTCACTGCTGGAGGCACCACCGAGTACAGAACAGACACCAGGTCCAGGGATGAGGAAGAAAGAGAGGGGGGCTTCAGGTGGACAAATACGGCGGTACTGACAAACAGGGAGACCACAGCCAGTTGAGGGAGGCAGGTGGAAAAGGGTTTGTGCCATCCCTGCTGAGAGGGGATCCTCAGCACGGCCCTGAAGATCTGAACATAGGACACCACAATGAACACAAAACATAAAAAAACTAAGAAGACACTGACAACAATAAGCCCAGCTTCCCTGAGGTAGGAGTGTGAGCAGGAGAGCTTGAGAATCTGGGGGATTTCACAGAAGAACTGGCCCAGGGCATTGCCCTTGCACAGTGGCAGTGAAAATGTATTGGTCGTGTGCAGCAGAGAATAGAGAAACCCAGTGGCCCAGGCAGCTGCTGCCATGTGGACACAAGCTCTGCTGCCCAGGAGGGTCCCGTAGTGCAGGGGTTTGCAGATGGCAACGTAGCGGTCGTAGGACATGATGGTGAGGAGAGAATATTCTGCTGTAGCACAGAACAAGAGAAAAAAGACTTGGGCAGCACATCCTGTATAGGAGATGTTCCTGGTGTCCCAGAGGGAATTGACCATGGACTTGGGGAGAGTGGTGGAGATGGAGCCCAGGTCGAGGAGGGAGAGGTGGAGGAGGAAGAAGTACATGGGGGTGTGGAGGTGCTGGTCCCAGGCTATGGTGGTGATGATGAGGCCGTTGCCCAGGAAGGCAGCCAGGTAGATGCCCAGGAAGAGCCAGAAGTGCAAGAGCTGCAGCTCCCGTGTGTCTGTGAACGGCAGGAGGAGGAACTGGGTGATGGAGCTGCTGTTGGGCATTTGCTGGCTCTGCACATGGGGCACTGTCACAGGGCAAAACAGACAAGTAAGAGGAGACTTCTCTGAGGAAATCAAAGCCATTTCTCACACATCCTCCCCCTACTCCACACCCCCTTCTCCTTCTTCCAGACCTTCCTCCAGCTGGAGTTCATCTTTGTCAAATGGAACCAAAACATGTCTCACCCTTTCCTAAGGTCTCAGCATTCACATTGGAACCAGGACACACATGGCTCATTTCAAAAACCAAACAGCATTTTCTCTGTCACAGCAGCTTTGTGCTTATCTGTGGGGATTTCACATAACACACAGATGCTGTAGGACAGGTTTGCATCCTGGATGGAAACTCACAGCTTGGAAGGAAACCTCAGTGACACAGCCAACAGTCCTAATGTCGGCATTTGATTCAGGGAGATTCAGCTCATTCCCCATCCCCACAGACTGCATTGCCCACGGCTCCACAGAGCAGAGAAAAGCTGGGACAACTGTTCCCATGGACACACCTGCAGGAAAGGACCCACAAGGTCAGACTGTGACTCTGCAGCTGAAACTGCCATCCCGAGAGAGCCTGACAGCAAGAACAAGATCCCAACAGCAGTGACCCAGAGCAGGGGAGCAAGAAGGACAATGCGGTGAGGGTAGGTGTGAGAGAGGCCAGGGCAGAGGCAGCCGGGCACTCAGACAGCGTCACCCTTCCCCAGCTGTGCAGCCACCTCCCAGACACCAACATTGCCGGGCAGCTGCTCTCAGCCCCTGTGCTCTGCAGAGGAACTGGAGCTCTGGCTGCACAGGAGCTGCTTCATGCCTTGGAGCCCCCGGCCCTGAGGGCAGAGGCTTTGCTGGGTGGGACAGGAGGCCAGGGGGCTGCTCACAGGAGGGATCTGCACTGCAGAGGATCACAGGGTCTTTTCTCTGTTCTCCCTCCCATAACCACTCCAGGTTTAGTTTCCTCTCATTTCTGATCATTTCCCTGCTGCCTGGAGATTGTCCCCCTGGGAGGTGTTTCCCTGTCCATGCCTCTTCCCTGTCAGTGCTCACAGACCCCATCCCACCCTCTGTGCCCTCCCCCGGCCCTATAGATCCTGCCTGTTCACAGGGCACTGCCTGGGGGCATCTTCCTGTTTGCAGGCTGGAAAACAGGACAGGTCAGACTAGTCTGATGGGTCCAGCCAAGGTGATGCAGGTGCTGTGCACAGGCAGAGGGGTGGTGAAGGGATGTTATGAGCCTTCTGGCAGATGTACTGATCACTCAGAGTTGCAGTTCAGGAGTCTCAGTGACTTGTTTAAGCATGAGAGCTCATTTTCATTTTATCCTTTCCTGCACCCCCCACTCCTTGGGAGAGGAAACTGAAAAGACAGGCGCAGGAAAGCTCCTTTTCTGTCTGGTAATCCTTGCACTGATCTTGTCCTTGAGGCATCCCCCTGGAAAAATCTTGGGGTGATCTGGAGGTGTGAGCAGTGCTGACCCACACCGCACCCTCTCCACAGCAGAAACACATTTCCTGCCCTATCGGGCTTGCTCCTTCATGTGACATCTTCTCCCCTCAGTATTGTTGGGATCTCCCCGGGCAGGCTGAGTGCTGACCCTGGCAGGCGGCAGAGTCCCTGCCCTGGCACAGCCCTGGGGTGCAGGGACCCTGCTCTGCAGGACAGCCCTGGGCACCCCTGGGAGGTCCCCCTGCAGTCACCCTCAGCAGAAGGTGCCATGATGCCCTTTCCCATTGATGGTGCTGCAGGGAAGCCCTGCTCTGGAGTGTGTTCTTCTCTACAACAGAGATACTGTGAGAAAGACCTGACAGATCCTGTAGATTGTGGGATGAATCATCTTTAGGGTCTCTCTCCAGGAAATGCAGCTGCATTGTCCTACAGCCAGAGACTTACTATGTAAGGACTGTGAAGATTTGTCTCTCAATGAGCCCTCAGCAGCGAACCACCTACATTGCCTTTCCCCTCTCTGTGCCTGGCTCCTCTGCCCTTGGTGCTGCAGGCAGAGCCCTCAGCCCTGCTGTGTTGTGCAGAGGAGCTGCTCCTGGGCAGAGCTGTCTCTCTGCAGCGCTGCCGCTTGCCAGGAGCTCCCTCTGTCCCAGGAGCCCAGCCCAGCTCAGCAGCACAGGAGCAGCCCATGATGTCCCTTTCTCTGTCCCCTCTGGGTTCCCTCCATGTGTCCCTGGGGCTCCAAGGGCACATCCCTTCAAACAGCCTCAAGTAATCAGTGATGTTGATTCTCTCTCCTCTAAACAGACACTTCTTGCCAGCATTGTGTTCTCTGTATTAAAAAATAAATCAGTATGAGAATCATATTTTCTTGTCCCATCATTAGGCAGGACACCAGGAATGTTACAGCAAATTTCTGTAAACTGTGGATGGGAAATTCTTCATTTGAATGAGTTTAAGCATCATATTCTGGTTTTATACTCCTAGGTCTAGAGAGACATTCATCAATCTTTGACCATGTCATGTCTGTGCTCTGAGGCAAAGCCTTTGCACACATGGGCTCTTGGACACTTGGTACCAGTTTCTTGTGGCAGGTCAGATCTGGGCTGGTGCCACAGCTGGGGTGGTTCAGCCCAGATGTGAGGCAATGTCCTCAGCCAGGGACCTGACTGGGGGAGCTGGAGCTGTCAGTGCTGCAGACAGAGCTGTGACACGGGTGGAATGAACTGCCAGGCAGGGTGGCAGAAGTGAGTTCATCTGGTCTGCAAGGACAGCAGCCTCCAAGCACAGAACAGCCCAGATCAGAACTCAGTCTGGACCTGTAAGGGAGTTCAAGGGCCCATAATGAGCTGTTACTACTGCAAGAACACTTAAAGGAGAAACAAAGACAGTGTGTGGCCACTGATCAATTTAATAAGGGAAAGAGGTGAGAATCCCTGTGTCCTGTTGTCCTGTATCTTCACCAGCAATGTGTCCAGGCCTCTGTGACTTGAGACAGGAATCTGGAGGACAAGCAGCATAGGATGGGGATCAAGTCAGGGGCCACTGGAACTAACACTACCCTTTCCAGTCTATGGGACAGCAGGGGCAGCATCCCAGGAGCTGAGACAGCAGGACGATGTCACAGGGAGGCCACTCTCCACCATCTTGGAAAGCTCATGGAGACTGGGGGGAGTCCCTGACCACTGGCAGCTCTCACACAGTGTGTGCACTTTTCAAAATGGCCAGTGGGTGAGCAGGGGAACTAAGGGCTGTGCCCCAGAACATGTCCACTGGGACCCCATTTCTGGGTGTCTGGAAGAGAAGGTGACGGGGTTTACCCAGGGCAGGTTGTGCCTGTCCATCCTCTTTGCTTTCAGTGAGGAAAGGACAGGGTTTGGATGTGGGCAGAGCAGGGGTGGTCTGTTACCTGGAAGTCAGCAAGGCATTCAGCGTCATCCCCTACAATGTGCTTGTGCCCAAGTTAGGATATTATGGTCTGTGTCAGTGTGCAAGTAGACGGGTAAAAGGCAATTTGGATGGTTTGGCTTAGAAGGACAATAGATAAGGGGAAAAACTTTGCATTCCTGAGGACAGTCAAGCACTGGAAGCTGTTTCCCAGCAGTGCGCATCCATTCTACATCAGAAAGTTACCACAATGTGTTTGTATAGACCCCTCACTAATCTGGTCTGACTCTGCTTTGAGGAGGAGGTTGGTCAAGACACCTCTTGAGGTGCCTTAGAGACTGAATGACACTGTCCTTCCTTCCTTCCTTCCCCTTCATGTTTCTGATTTGGAGAAAGCTCTCAGGTTCCCTCTGATCACAGAAATAATTCGCATGAGGCGCAAGGCTGCTTTACAAGTAACCATAAACAACCCTGATCACAACGTTTGTATCCTTTTTCATTTCCTGCAATCCAGCTTCCTCTTGTTTGCTGTCCTAATACCCTTCCAGAAAGAAAACACCACCTTGTTCATCCTTTCAGAGCAGGTTGTTCAAGAGGTGTCAGCATCCATGTACAGAGTCTGCACATCAGCCAGGCAGCAAAGCCACCATTACAGAAATGCAGACGAGGCTCTTGACCAGCTCCTTGAACCCAGATATCAGCGTGACGTGTCTGCTGAGATTCCCGGGAACACCTGAACTTTAAGTGCAGAGCATGTGAGTGCTGGTTGGGTATCCTGGATTGTCTCCTGAGCCATGTGGTGCTTCTGGCTGTGAAGAGAATCAAAACCAACTTTTTCACTGGGTTAATTAATTTTACAGACTGTCACACAGGGAGTTGAAGGGAGCTCAGAACTCCAGTCTCTGCTGTACTGTAAGGCTTGATACCCCATCCACAGGTAAATTTTTAAATGGTCCAGATAGAGGGTGATCTTGCAAAAGTCACCCTTTGTGTCCCCAGGTGCATGGACGCTGCTCATGTGCCTCTGCAGAGAGTGGCAGAGGTTGGATCCCTTTCTCAGGAGAAACTCCTTGCTGGAAAGACACAGCTACAGGGCTGGCTCAACAAGGTTTTATTGCATTTCACTCGGCATCAGATTTGACATATTTGGTGCTTTTCTGTGATCATTTCTTCTGCACAGATGATCACAGGACAACCATTTCATAAGAGTTGGTTACAAAGGCCCTGTCATGAACAAGAAATCTCACCGTGAGATCTGGAGGGAGTGAGGAAGATTATAACAAGCACCAGGAAGAACCAAGAAGCTCAAGACCTGTTCTGTAGAGCGTGAGGCCCTGAGCAGCAGTGACTGGCCATGTGTGGTGTGGGAGAGGGTCAGGAGATGTGGGGTAGAAAAGGGTGACGGTTGATGACTTCAGCAAATCCTTACAACCATGTCTGAGCCACAAGTGGAATGCGGCTGATATCTGGGGGTCAAAGAGGAATAGTAGAAAGATTGTTGTTGATTTTGGAAAGAAGGCAGGCTTTTTTGGACTAAGGATATATGGCAGTTCCATTTGCATGCTGTGGGCTTAGCTGTGCCTGGGAGATGGGGAATGGCTGCTGCTGGGGTGTTTGTGCTCAGTCATGGCCCATGAGCTGATCCTGCTCTGCTCCTCTCTTACACTGCCCACACTTGGATGGACCTCAGGACTCTTCCATGAACCTGGTGGATGCATGGACCTCCTGGAGTGATGGGTATGGATCCAAATAGAGGATTCAAGCAAGTGTGGGACTGGGACAGCTCAGGTGATTGGTGACCATTGCGAGGTGTATGAAAGAAGTTGAATGGGTTTGGGGGACCTCACAGGCATTTCCAAGTCCTCAGAAAACCAGAGCCTTGTGGTTAAAGCAACAGCATTTGGCACCAAACCCACCCCCAAAACACAAAACACTCACAGTGACCACAGGCAGAGCCTGAGAAACCTTTGACTGAAAGGGTCTCCTTTGTCTGGTCCTGGGGTCAGGGCTTGGCCATTCTGGTGATGAACAAACGTCAAGGGCTGACGTGGCACCAGAGCCACCTCCACATCACCTTTACGACTGCTGACCGTTGTCTCCAGGGACAGGGACTGCTTGTGTCAGCAATGGTCCTTCGTGGGGTCCCAAACACCCTCAGAAACTTGGGGTTTGTTTCTGCCCTTCAGGTCATGACGGGTTTGTTCATTCTTTCAGTACCTGCAGTTCAGGATCGTGGCAGCAGAGGGGTCAGTAACATCCAAAACGCCCTTTCAAGACAATGCTCTCTGCAGCACTTTCCTAAAGGCTTCAAGTCTGGTGTGGATGATTTCAGAGATTTCAGAATTGTAGCCAAACAGTGAGCATTTCCATAATAAAGAGTAATAAAACCAAATCTCTAATATTTCCATCACCCTCCCAAAACCCTTATTTCCACAACAGCTGGTATCAACAATCTCCAATGAATATTGATCTAGAGAATCTCCTGAGAATGACTGAATGTGTCAGAGAAGTGGGTGCCTAAAGCATCACTTGACCGAGGAGACAGGCCAGGACACCTCAAGAGGAGTCACACTCCTCTGTACCAAGAGGTGGGTGTTCCTGGGAATCTCAGGTGCCACAGCACAGTGATACTTGTGTTCAGGGAGCTGTTCAAGTGACCCATCTCCTGTTCTGTAATGGTGTCTGAGTTTGCTCAGGTCACCCCTGACTTGAGCCCCATCCACTGCTGGGTGTTCTCCAGACTCCTGTCTTCAGGAACAAAGTCGCAGGAGACCTTGCTGGTGAAGATGGAGGCAAAGAAGCCATGAAGAACCTCAGTCCTGTCTGATTCTGCCCCTATAAAGTTCAGCAGCAAGCCCATGTTCTCCCTGTCTATTCCTTTTTTTTTTTGTAAGGAAGCTGTATCAGCTCATCTTGCTGCCCTCCGCCTCCCCTTTAGGTATCAAGTCCAGGGCAACTTTGGAATCATCTCTGCATCCGTGGCCAAGGTTTCTAAATTCCTCCTTTGTAGCTTCCCCTGCTTCCACCTCCTGTGTGATGCCTTTTTGCTCTGCAGCTCCATCAGTTCAGAGGAGCAGCCTCACAAGATAAATGCTTCTTTTTATGGGTACTCGGAGGGATCATTCTTGTGCTTGGAGCAGCCTGTCCTATAAGGCTGATCAGATTTCCTGAGCTCCTTCACCCTCCATGACTTTACCACATCACCACCTCTACCTGCCATCCCCCAGTATGTCAAAGTCTTCTCCTCTGGAGCCCACCAGCCTGTGCTCTGCTGCTGGCCTTCCTCCCTCCCCTCTGGTGCCTGGGACCCCACTGTGTCCTGGTCACAACAGCCAAGGTGGACACTCATGTTCACATCCCTCACCATCTCTTCCTTCTTCGTTGGTACCAGATCCAGGTGAGCATCACCCTTGTTGGCCCATCAGGCAGCTCTCTTAAGCATTTGGCCCAAGATCCTTTGGACTGTTGGCAACTGCAGATTTGCCTGGCCAGTGACTGTCACGGCAATTACAGTGCCCCATAGGAACCTGCTCATTGACTGGAGACTTTCATGCGTTGCTGAAAGAAGATCTTTACAATTTCTTCTTCACGATCAATTATTTTGTAACACCCAACGCACTGTCACCCCGTGCTGGGTTTATGGCAAAGTCTTGGAACGGGGGGTGGGTGTGGGTGTGCTACAGTTGTCACCTCTCTGAGAAGACAACAGGAGTTTGACCAACGTCAGACAGAGCCCATTTCAGCTACTCCAAAATGGACCCACTCCTTGCCAAATCTGAGCCACTCATTGATGCTGGCAGCACCCCTGTGATATTGTATTTGAGAAAGGGTAAAAAACGCTGCACAACAGCAGGTGGGAGAGAGGAGGGAGGAAATGTGTGAGAAAAGCACTGCAGACACCAAGGTCATATCCCATAGGACCCAAGCAGGTCCCTCAGCAGGCCAAAGCTTGCTCTCCTGAAATCCTGCTCTTGGCCTTGTGGTCATCTCCCAGGAGCCTCAGCTCCACTTTCCCATCCCTGACTGTTCCATCCTGATCAACTCTTTGTGGTTTGTAAGCGTGAAGTCCCACAGGGCACCTCACCCCACTGACTCCTCAGTCACCTGTTTCAGGAAGATGTTGTCAATGAGCTCCAACCCCTCTTGGATGGTTGGTACCTTGCAGATATTGGGATGTCTAAGGTCTGTCATGAGGACACTGCCCTGGAAACATGAGGCTTCTTTCATTTGTCTGAAGGAGGCCTCATCTAATTCCTCTTCCTCATCACTGAGTCTGTAGCTGATGTCCAGTGACAACAACATTGCCCATGTTGTTCTGCCTTCTCATGGTGACTCCTCAACCTTCAGCTGACATTGTCTGTCGCCAGGCTGAATTTCATGCATTCCTGCTGTTCTCTCACAAGAAGGGAATCTACCCCTGTGAGTCCAAACCTCTGACATTGTGAGTAGCAGACCCCTAAGACTCCACAGTTTCTCCAGGAGAAGGAATTTGTAGTGTCCTGTAACTCCTTATCCTGTTATCTTGGGAGAGAAACCCTTATCAGGATAAACCATCTGCATGAAAATATTAACAGATGAGCAAATGGAGCTTCAGTCCAGGGTGAGTCCAGACCTTGTGAAAATCTGGTATTCAACCAGCAGAAAGCTCTGAAGTTGTACAAAGAGAAGTGACCAGTGCTGTATCAGGGTGGGACAATAACCCCATCCATCAGGACAGAGCAGGACCTGACACGCTGAGCAGTGACCCTGAGGAGAAGGGCCTGGGCACTCCAAGGTCCCCACACCAGCCCGTGGTGCACGCTCACCATGAACAAGGCAGCTGCACACGGGGCTGCATGAGGAGGAGTGTGGGGACCCAGACACCTGGAGTTCTCATCCCATTCGGTTCAGCACTGGTGTGACCCCACACACACGGGGCTGTGCCAGTGTGCGGCTTCCCAGTTTGGAGAAGCAGGGAGGAACTGGAGAGTGCAGGGCTCTGCCAAGGCAGGTTCAGCACCTTGTGCACATGGTGTGGGATGCTGAGGGACCTGGGCTGCTTTGGCCCAGCAGCGCTGGGGAGGCTGCAGCAGTGCAGGAGTAGCCTGAGAGTGCCTGAAGGGTGGTTTCAGAGGTGGTGGAGGTTTCTTCCTAGTGGGAAAGAGCATGAGAAAGAAATAATGGCCCAAAGTGCAGCTGGGGAGGTCCAGGCTGGACATGAGCAGCAAGGAATGTGACTGGAACGGCAGTGCTGTGGTGGAGCAGGTCAGCAGAGGGAGTCTGCATCAGCCCAAGGCTTTGTGCTTCAAGGAACAGCTGGGGAGGATGCAGAGATCTCAGCAAAGGAAGGAAGATGCTCAGACAAGAGCAAGGTGGGGCAGCAGGGGGGATGTCTGCAGCCTGCAGGGAAAGAGGTGCAGGGGATGCCACAGCACAGGACAGGCTGTGGTGGAGATGATCAAGGGATGTAAAGAGGCAGAAAGCCCCACCAGACATGAGCTCCTTCTCCCCTTGGCTATGGCTGTTGTCTGCACCTCTGATGCCTGTGAGGAGACACCTTGTCCTTCCAGCACAGGGGCCTCATGGCCTCCTTGTCCCCAGCCAGGAACCTGGGAGTTGTGGGACCATAGTCCTGCCCTTGGCCTTGCACAGCCCCACATCACACTGTCCAGGAAGGGCCCTGGGCAACGTGGGAAGGACAGGATCTGACTTCCCAGGGCTGGGGGCCCTTTGATTAATGAAAGACAACCAGGTTTACTCAGCATCAGAGAGACCTTCGCCTTGCTATTCCTGACCTGTGATCTCTGCCTCCAGTTTTCTGCTCTAACTGACCCTGGGACAGTTTCTCAGTTGTGTGCCTCAGTCGGACCCATTAACATCACAAGAAACTCTGGAGTTTGCATCTGAGTTTGACTTCTTGAGAGGTTTCCTCAACTTGTCCTCAGGGTCTGAGGTTCATGGACTCAGGACCAAAGCCACCAGAGGGGTCATTAAAGCGCCTTGGGCTGCTCCTGTGCTGCTGAGCTGGGCTGGGCTCCTGGGACAGAGGGAGCTCCTGGCAAGCGGCAGCGCTTCAGAGAGACAGCTCTGCCCAGGAGCAGCTCCTCTGCACAGCGCAGCAGGGCTGAGGGCTCTGCCTGGGGATCTCAGGGAGACGAGCAAGGCAGAGAGAGATTAAAGGTGGTCAGGATTGGGAGGATGACTGAGAGCTCACTGGAGGAGGAACCTTTGCAGCTCTTGCCATGGTAAGTCTCTGGGTGCAGGGCAATGCAGCTGTAGCTCCTGGAGCCATCTCCTAAACCTGGCACAGGCACAGCTGGTGGGATCTGTAAGGAGGGGGCTCTTGTCAGGCAATGCTGAACAGCTGTGAAGCTGGGTGAGCACCCAGGGGTGCCCAGGGCTGTCCTGCAGAGCAGGGTCCCTGCACCCCAGGGCTGTGCCAGGGCAGGGACTCTGCCGCCTGCCAGAGTCAGCGCTCAGCCTGCCCAGGGAGATCCCATGGCAGCAGCTGTGGGTGGAAGGAGCGACCCCCGGCAGGGCAGGCAGTGAGTTTGTGGGGTTGGAGGGTGCTGTGTGGGTCAGGGCTGCTCACAGCTCCAGATCAACCCCACAGACATGGCAGAGGGTCCTTCTGAACAACAACATCGAGACAGAAACAGCTGCAAAGGAAGGATTCTGTACTTTCAGTTTTCCACTCTTGGTTGTCTGGGTGTACAGTGGGAGATGGGGATTTATTTATCTCTTTGGAGAAGACACTGAGACCCCAGTTCTCGTTAGGACTTGTCTGAGCTGCTCCTGAGGCCCTGTGCACACAGAGCTGCCCCTGGGCAGCGCCAGGAGGTGTGAGCAGGACAGAGCTGAGCACACAGCGGGTGGGACGGGGTCTGTGACACTGACAGGGAGCAGACCCAGGGACAGAGACACAGCTGCAGGCAGCACAGACATGGGCAGGGAGAGTTAACTGCTACCAGAAATGCTGGGGATGGGATTTAGGAACCTCTCTCAAATTCTCTGCAGCAAAGACACATTTCCCAGTGCAACCCCTGGTCTCCTCTCCTCCCCAGCAGAGCCTCTGCCCCAAAGCCACTCTTCCATGGAATTACACTGAATGAGTATTTCAGATGTCCATGTTTGCATTGAACAGATGAGACTGAGCATGCACATCATGTACATGAGGTGATATGAATCTGAGTCAGTACAAACACCGTTCCTGTGGTTCCATGAAGACCTGTGAGACAGACAGTTCATTGAGGTCATATCATGTTGGGACTAATATCCCATAGGAAACCACCGGAATGCAGCACTTGGATGTGCTTCCTTGAGCCAATCTCCTTTCCTAATGGTGTGGGACATCAAAACAAATGTAGAACATGGTGAAACAACATAGGACTGAGGTGCATCCCATTCTTTGGGAACAGGAACAGAAGGACAGAGGGATACTGTGGCTCCTGCCTCTGTGTGTAAAAGGGAAAGTGTCTGTCCCTCAATATCTCTATGTGCACACCTGACAGAACCCCAACATCTGCGTGTGTGACTTCAGGGACAAACCCCAGTGGTGCAGTGAGTTTCATCTCAGCTGCCTTGGACAGGCTTATCGCAAGTGCCCCTGTTTGCTATATCACCTTTGCCATCTCCACCACATGTTGTTCTACACAGTCCTGCATCTGCCCCTCTTGCCCTGTGGGAAATTCTGGATTGTGGTCTCAGAAGTGCCAGAGTAATCAGAGAGGATCAGAGGTCCCTCAGAAGGGCAGACGTCAAACCCATCTTCAAGAATGACAGGAAGGAGAACTGGGAGAATGACAGGCTGGTCAGCCTACATCTGTCCCTGGGAGGGTAACGAGTCACATTCTCCTGCAGCCATCTCCAGGCAGTTGTAGGACAAGGAAGGGATTGCTGAACCCAGATGGGCAGGGGAAAGAAAGGCATGTTGTGTACATGGAGTTTTGCAAGGCCCCAGACATGGTCTCCTGTGGTGGCCTTAGAGCAGCTTGGGGAGATCTGGGATGCAGATGTGGATGTTGTGATAGGTGGGAAGTTGGCTGGATGACCAAGCCCAAATATCATCAGTGGTACAAAGTCCTGTGTTTAGCCTTTTACAGGCGGCAACCCTCAGTGATGAGTACTGGGGCCAACACCGTTGAACGGCTTTATTCTCCCCCTGCATCGTGTCATGGAGCACATTTTCAGCTCCTTTGTGGACAGTGCAAAGCTGGGCAGAGGCCTAGAACAACCTCACCTGGTTGACCCTGTCTTGAGCAGCAGAGTGAGACAAGATGATGTTCAGGGCTCTCTTCAAACCTGAGTTATTCTATGATTCAATGAATCTTTACCTTGAAAAGGTGTTTGAAGACAGAATATGTAGTCCTTACCAGTTAAAAGAACAAATCCTGCCTGTAATTGCTAAACTAAAATATGTAAATCCTCTCCGTTTTGGTCGGTCTGCCCTGCTACCAAAGATAAAAGTGACTTTTAAAACACCTAAACAGAACCTGCAAAGAATTCTGTCCTTGCAGTGCAGTCGCTCTGGAGTCTGCACAATTAGTTGAGTCTTGTTTTAACATCTGTCTCAAGACTGTTACATAAAGTGTCCTTTAGCTGTACTTTTCACCTTATGTGCTCATATGCATCCCTAGAATAGGAAACCGGGGTCAGCCCGGGACCCTTTCTCAACAAGCTTGCATGGTGATAAAATGATTATGTAACCAATATGCCAATGTGTAAACACTTGGCTCTTTAGGACTGCAGTGAGGGTCTGAATGTAGGGATAAGATTTTGGATATAATAGATGTTCCTTCCCTACCTGTTGTGCTGGTTTTATTCCAGCATCCAGACTTGCACAGCTCTGGAATAAACAAAATCTCATCTCTGGGTGTGGGATTGGCTTTGCACTTCAGTTAGTGAATTTGCAATTAGCAACCAGGAAGAAGGGAAAAAATCAAAAAATAAAAGAGGCAGGAGAGGACATAGAAAGGATGTCAACATTTCACATTCCCTTAAATAATGCTTCTCCACTCAGGTTTTTAGTAGGAAAAAAAATTGATCAATTTGATAAAACAAGCATGCTTTATCTAGTCAGGTCCTGGCTCATAAGGAGGGTGATGGATGGGTGTGGGATTACGAGGTCACTTGTGTCTCAGAAACTCATAATTGAGTTCAAAGACTTTGGCTGTGAAGGGGACTGTGAAGTCAGTTCTGTCTCTGGAGGTGGCAGGCCAGAAACAGGAATAGAGCTGGGAAGGTATCTCTGCCTAAGCACCTACAGGCCCTACCCAGGAAGAGGCCTTGAAGACTTGTTGTCATGTCCATCCCACCTGAGTACATGACGGGACAGCAGCAGGGACATGGTCGTGTCTGTCAGAGAAGCTGAAAGGCCAGCAGCAGCCATGGGGTTCAGAAGATCATGATGAGGTTACTTCTCTCCTCTCAGGTGAAAGACCACAAGAAATGCTGAGAACAGGTGGGGAAGCGAGATGGGTGTCTGCAGCCTGCAGGGAAAGAGGGGCAGGGGTAGGACCGTGTAGAACAGCCTGTGATGGAGATGGCAAAGGGCACTGGCAAGGCTGGAAGGCACCCACAGAACCCAGGTCTCTGTCCCCTTGGCCATAGCAGTTGCCTCTGCCACTGAGGCCCAGGAGAAGTCATATTGTCCTCATGGCACTGGGGCCTCGTTGCCTCCTTGCAGCCCCATGGGGAAGCTGGAAGTTGTTGTCCCAGTGTTGTCCTTCCCTGGGCCTTGCACGCCCACATCCCACGGTCCCAGGAAAAGCCCTGAGCCATGTGTGAGGGACAGGATCCCCCTTCCCATTGCCTGCAGGTCATGGCTTCTCCTTTCTGCTCAGAAAGTAAACCAAGGGGTTTCTGAGCATCAGAGCGGAAGAGAAGACTAAATGGAGACCTCATGGTGGCTACAGCTTCTTCACAAGGCGAGAAAGAAGGGAAGGTACTGATCTCTTCTCTCTGGTGACCAATGACAGAACCCAAGGGAATGGCAGAAGATGTGACAGGGAGGGTCAGTTGGACATGAGGAAAAGGTTCTTCACCCAGGGGTGCTGGACACTGAACAGGTTCCCAGGGAGGTGTCACGGACCCAACCTGACAGTGTTCAAGAAGAGACTGGACAACGTCCTCAGACACACGGTGTGAACTGTGGGGTGTCCTGTACAGGACCAGGAGTTAGACTCCGTGATCCTTGTGGGTCCTTCCAACTCAGGACATCCTATGATTCTATGAAATACTAGGTCAAAAACCCATGTGTTCATTGTACAGATGAGTTGTAAACACACACATCATGTGCATGTCCACTGTGTGCATGTGGTGAGGTGAACCCAAGGGAGCACAAATGCTATCTGCTATTCCTTGGGGTGTCATAAAAGTCAGTGGGACAGAGATGGTGTTCAGAGGTCTCTTCCAACCTGTGTTATTGTAGGATTCCATGGATCTTTTCCTTGGAGAGCTCTTTCACATCAGAATAAACAGAGGAAGAAGAGAAAAATAATAAGAGTCAGAAGCAGAGATGTAAAATGCCCCAGAGTAAATAAAGCAGCTTCTCTGAGGAACGTTTCTCCACTCAAACCCTTGATAGGAAATCTATTGGATAAATTTGATGAAAGCAGCTCACTGTTATCTGGTCACACACTGGAGCACAAGGAGGGTGGGTGATGGCTGGGTACGATGCCATGTGGTCACTTGTGTCTCAGGAGCTCATGGTCCAGTAGGAAGCCAATGGCTGTGGAGGGCACTGTGAGGTCACTTCTGCCTCTGCAGGGGACAGGCCAACAGCAGGAACATGGCTGGGAAAGGACTGTGAGGTCACACACACCAGACGAGCAATCGGGCCCAGTCAGCATGGCTTTGTGAAAGGCAGGTCCTGCTTGACCACCCTGATCTCCTTCTATGACAAGGTGACCGGCTGAGCAGATGAGGGAAAGTCTGTCGTGGGGAGTGAATCCGCCACACAGGCTGTGGGTGTTGTGTCCTTAGACTGCAGTAAAGCCTTTGACACCGTATCCCACAGCATCTCCTGGAGAAGCTGCAGCTCATGGCCTGAATGGTGTATCTGCGATGGGTATAGAACTGGCTGGAGGGCTGGGCCCAAAGAGTTGTGGTGAATGGAGCCAAATGCACTTGGCCTCTGATCACAAGTGGTGTCCTCAGGGCTCAGTATTTGGCTCAGTTCTATTTAACCTTTATCAATAATCTTGATGAGGGGATCGAGTGCAGCCCCAGTAAGTTTGCACATGACACCAGGTTGGGTGGGAGTGTTGTTCTGCTGGTGGGTGGGAAAGCCTCACAGAGAGATCTGGACCAGCTGGATTGTTGTGCTGAGGCCAATTGCCTGAGGGCACTGGGTTCTGCACGTGGGTCACAACAACCACAGGCAGCACTACAGGCTCGAGGAAGAGAGGCTGGAAAATTGCCCGTTCCTGCTGGGCTGCTCTGGTGTGTGTAACGCGCACAGAGTATGCGGATTTCCCCTTAGATATACACCTTCTGACCCAGGTTCAGAAGTAGGAATTCAGCCAGTAATAGAGAAATTCCTGCAAATGGGGTTATTAAAGGAATGTGAGTCCAATTATAACACCCTTATGTTGCCTGTCCTCAAGCCAGATGGGTCATATTGGGTGGTTCAGGACTTAAGAGCTATAAACAAAATAGCTGAGGACCTCTACCCAGTGGTAGCAGACCCATACACCCCTCTGAGAGTATTAACACCTAATTTGACTTGGTTTATCATTTAAAAGATGCTTTCTTTTGCCTCCCTCTCCATGAAGCCAGCCAGACAATACGTGCATTTGAATGAGAAAACCCTAAAATAAATGTAAAACCCAGCTCACGTGGATGGTGTTGCCACAAAGATTCACGAACAGCCTGACAATATTTGGAAATCAGCTCGCTAAAGATTTTTAATCCTGGGAAGCTTTGTCTGATGAGGGACAGATGCTACAATATGTGGATGACGTTCTAATCGCTACTAGAACCAAGGAGACGTGCATGACCTGGACCCTATGGACCAGAAACAGCTGCAATGGAATAAGGAAGCCACACTAGCCTTTAAAGAACTTAAAAAGGCTTCAGTGTCAGCCCCTGCTCTAGGACTCCCAGATATGAGTAAACCATTTTTCCTATTCTCTCACGAGAAACAGGGAATAGCCTTGGGTACATTGGCACAGGATCTCAGCCCATATCGACGAGCAGTTGCCTATTTCTCCGAACAGTTAGCCGCAACTGCGAAGAGGTGGCCTGCATGCCTGTGGGCAGTTACTGCAGTGGTACTGAATGTACAGGAGGCCTGGAGATTTACCATGGGTCAGAAAATGACTGTGCTAGTATCCCACACAGTGTCTAACAAGATGGTGTAGAAATTACCGTCACTAACGTTGTCAACCCAGCTTCTTTCCTCAGTGGTAATTTTGGAGAACCAGTTCATCATGACTGCCTGGAGACCATCGAAGCAACATAATACAATCGACTAAATCTAAAAGACATTCCTACTGAAAACTCTGAAAACGGAAGCAGCTAACCATAAGGGTTGTGCATGTGCCCAGAGCAATTTGGAAAGAAAAGGGACTTTTGAACTCTCAAGACAAATATATCAAATGTGTGGAGGAGATATTGAAACTACCGGAAGCAGTTAAACTTCCTAAGAAAATGGCAACCGTGCATTAAGGCACACCAGAAAGTGAGCTCGGAATCAGAAAAGGCTGGTGGACAGAGAGGCAAAACAAACGGCTAAGCATAAGGTAAAAACAGAAAGTGCTCTCGTCCTTGGCGGGCAGGTCTCTTTAACAGGTAAGCCAGAGTATACTAAAGAGAATCGAAACTCATCATAGATTTAGAAGAATCATATAATGAGGAAGGGTGGGTTCACCCCCCCCCCCCGCCCCCTCTCCCCAGGGAAAACTTATTGTCGCCTTTCATCTAGTTTGGCCTTCAGTAAGGGAAGAACATAAGAAAGGATTTTGGGGAGTAGAACCACTATGCAAACATTTGATTAGGGGAAACAGGAGCTAGAAATTTGTATATCGCTGTAAAACAGGTGACAGCAGTGTGATCTTTGCCTCCAGACTAATCCCAGAAATACGCCCAAGCTAGAAATGGGTCAAATGGGTAAGGGGAATGGGCCTGGACCACAATGGCAAATTGAGTTTTCAGAACTCCCAGGAAAAGGGGGGCACCGATATTTGTTGGTATTAACTGACACTTTTTCAGGTTGGCCAGAAGCGTTCCCTACCAGGACAGCAAAAGTTTAGGAGGTGACTAGAACATTGATACATGAAATAACACCAAGGTTTGGAGTTCCAGCTGTTATATCCTCTGATAGAGGGCCACATTTTAGTTATGTGTATGTGAAGTCTTTTGCAGAGAACTTTGGAACCATAATAGGAAGGTCCATTTCAAGACCTCCTGATATCCTTCACTGCTACCAATATTAGAGAACAGAATGCCTGGATTCATCATTCTAGAGTGAAGAAAACCCCATGATGGGAGGGGTCTTTTTCTTGCTTTTTTAACTACAGGAACAGCTGTTTGGACTGCAGAGAAAGGATGGACACACATCTCTTGAGTTAAAGGACCACTGATGGAAGAAAGAACCTGGAAAGTAACTCAAGAACCAGGGGAATTGAAATTGATAAATGAAAATGAGAATGGTTTAATAGTTAAATGTGTTGAACCAAGTTGTATATGTAATTCTCTTGTTATTTTCGATGTTTAGGTTGTAAATGGACTGTGGTATAAGCATATCCACAAAGGGAACTTACCAACAGGATTGCATAATAAATGTCTAAAAATAGAAGATAAGGAAACTAGAGCTCGGTTGAGGATTCTAGTTGCCACTGGAAGAACAGAAAAAGAATAGTCAAGAATGGTGGGAGGTATTTACTGAAGGGATGAATGGGAATTTAGAGAGTCCACCAGTGATGAGAAGAATAGAGTGTAGAAAGAGAAATCAAATTCCATGTTGCTCCTGTTGTTCCTAGGAAGTGAAGGCCAAGAGGTGGGAAACGATAAAACATCGCCACGCTAACGGCAAAAATAGGAAAGGCGGGGACACTGCCCTTTCTGTTGAGAAGACGACGAACTCGGCTGCCGGCTGCAACCTGCTCAGCCAGAGAGGCAGAGGGTGCGGAAACCTGGACCTGATCCTCTTGCTAGGAGTGGTGACTTGTTGTTCCCTACTTAGCCTGCCCAATCCCTGTACCAAATGCTATAAGCACGTGAGAATAAGACAACTGACACAATATGTTCTCAATTATCACACTCATGTTAATTCTGGATGTTATGATTGATAGAACAAAATTGGAAAAATGTGAAATCCAAGGGCAGAAGTTACGGGTAGCAACTAATCTAGGGAAAGGTGGACTCGGTGTAGGCTCTGTCTCCTGCCCTAGGTGAGAACAGAGTATCTGTTTTACACAAGCTGGTATGTGGGGCTATTCAGATGGAAGGGAGTGCAAGATCAGTATAAGGAGGAGTTAGTTAAGAGTGCCACTCAGGAATTGAAAAGAAGGCAAGAGAAACAGAAAGTGGTACAGAAAAGCAGTGATTGGTATGAAGAAATAAGGCAAAAAGACAAGGGATTACAATTACCAACAGTAGGGGAAAAACCTGTTCATAGACCTTATGGAAAAGATAGCCCAGGAATTAAATGTCACATCATGCTGGATATGTGGGGGTCTCACATGGCAGAACAGTGGCCTTGGAGAGGAGAGAGTGTAAGCCCAGAAGGATTACTGGTGCGGAACAGAACTCATGTAACTCAAGAAAAAAAAAGACCAGAAGGATGGGTATTAAGTCACTTAATAATAGGGCAGATATGCATATCAAGGGAGGATGGTAAACGAGATTTTAGTGAATACATTGGACAAACCCTTGTTAGTGCTGCGGGCAAATTCATCAAATACCTCTACTCCTCCCACTTGGTGGCCAAGTCCACCTAATGGATATTGGTCTCAAAATGGTAGTCTGGTGGAAGAAAATAGGGTTCATGATAGTATGCGCATTTCTGGGTTTACTGTTTGTACCATATATGATCCCATGCTTTATTCAGTTAATACATTCAGTAGTCCAAGGCATGCAAATCTCAGCTATGCCTATAGATCCTGAAACGGCAACAAAAGAAACGGGGTATAAATTGATGATTTTAAAAGATAACACCAAACTGGACCTAGCTGCCGCTAGGCAAGTACTAGCTAACTTTGAGGCAAAGCACGAATCAATAGGATAAAACGAAAAAGGGGGAATTGTGAAAAATGTGAAAAATGCAGTTGTGATTCACGCTAAGATGTTGAATATTTACAGATATAACCAAATGAGGCACGGACTCTGAACTTGGAAAAGGGAAAAAGGTGGTTAAGTTTTATGTAAAAAGTTATGAAACTTGTTTAGGAAGTTTTATTGATAGAGGGAACTAACGTTTTAAGGGTTAAGCAACTATATAGTAAGGGCCTACTAACAAGCTAACATTTTAAACCACGTAATTAATATCTAGTTTAGAGCTGTATGTAACCAATTGTGCTAAAAAAAGCAGGACTTCATCGAATGCCAAGATAAGAAGTTTTACAGCACCAGCTGCAACCTTGAGGAGACAAGACAGCCAAGATTTACAGCAAAAAGGGGGCGCCAGTCCGGTTTCAGTCGGTTTGGTAGCTTGAGTTCCAACCAGTTCCTCGTAATGAGCCAAAGGGAAAAAGTCCACTGTGACGGAGCTGAAGGAGCCTTCATCCAGAGACCCCTAAAGACCCCTCCTCAAATTCACCAAGTGACACTGCGCAGGCGAACAGGGGAGGGGCGAGAAGGGGCTATGGGAATGGTGATCTGAGACTCACTTCATGAATATGTAGAGGCGTTCCTGGGGTCGTTATGAATATGTAATACCTTACTGTATTTAAGCACACTTCTTATTGTTAAAAGTGTGCGTGCTGGGCGGAGTGAATCCCCCGCGCACCCAGCGCTGTTTTGCTTATGCTCTAATGAACACATGTTTAAAGAATACAATTAAGGAATTGGATTAAACGTTGTTTATCCATAGAAAAAGCATAAGTGTCTTTGAGTCCTTTGGACTAAACCGGCTTTGAACATCATGAGCCACTTGGTTCGTTTTAATGGACAACAGCCCCTCCTGGTGTGCAGGAGCTGCCAGTTTTCCTCCCCGCACCTCCAAGTCCACTGTCAAATTCCAAAACCCTGGGGCCCCGTCACCTCCTGGGGCTCCCGGCTCAGGAGCGGTGGTGCTGGCCCAGACGCCACACAAATGGAGAAATAACAGCAGAGTCGATGATCCCGTGACACGGCCTTCTTTATTTTATCAGCGCACTGCGGTCACAGCCGTGTCCCTCAGCTGGCGGACAGGGCCCCTGGCCAGTGAAACCCCTCAGGTGAGAGAAGCTTCTAGTCCGCCACCACAACTGACCACAGCTCAGATTCAAGTAGAGGTTTTAAACGTCAACCCTTGTGGCCATTGAGGCCATGAGAGACTCCAGCACCTGTGACAAGGAGGAGGCGAGCAGCATCCTGGATGTGGCCATGAGAGAACCTGGCTCCTGGCTGAGGAAGGTGAGCGGCCCGTGGCTGCCCTGCCCTGGAGCCCTTCCAGGCCTTGTTCTTCCCTCCCTTGCCCCGTTGCCTCAGGCACCCGGAAATGATTTCAAGGCAGTAGCTTTGGGATGGGAAGGGCAGCAGGTTCAGAGGCAGCTGAGGAAATGGCTGCACTCCAGTGGCAGCACCATCCTCAGCTGGGTGCCCTCCAGTTCCCAGACACTGTGAGGGGCTGTGGCAGATGCACCTTCCTCCCCTACCCCCTGAAAGCACCAGAAACTTCTCCACCAACAGCCCACCCTGCTCATGGCCCTTGGCTGGCAGACAGGGCCCCCGGCCAGTGAAACACCTCGGCTGAGAGACGCTTCTAGTCCAACAGCACAACTGACCAGAGCTCCGAAGGAGAAGGAGACGGAGGAGGAGAAGGAGGAGAAGAAAGAAAAGGAAGAGAGAAGAGCAGAGAGGAGAAAGAGGAGGCTTTTTGCAGGAAGCAGTAAAGCCATCATCCAGCCACTCTCTGCAGTTGTTGACCTGAAGCAGGAGTGGAACTAAGATGGCAAGAGACCTCTTCTGGCAGCCTCACCCGACTCCAACAACTGAGAAGCTGGAGCGTTATGGTAAGGCCTTCAGGCCCAATTTGACATGTGTGTCTGGGTCAAGGACATCTCTGAAATCAGGCATGGAAACCTGAGGACTGTGGGGGGTGGTTGCTCAGGAGTGGTGACTGCAAGGAGGGACCTGCTTGACCATCTCAAAGGGCTGAGGGGCTGATGTGGCAGCCAGGGCTCCTGGTTCCCTCCCTGACGTGGCCCCTGCCTTCCTGGGGCAGCCCAGGCAGAAGCCCCTGACCCCAAGGGGCTGCCCTTGCCTGGCGCTGGGCATTGCCCACGCTGAGCTCATGTCTGAATGGAAGAGCTGAAGGTGCTCGTGGGCCACGTGTGCTCTGTGTGTTCAGAGATGTGACCCGGCAAAACTGGCCCCTGCTGGGGAGACACCAGGGCCTGCCCTGAGCCTCCGAGAGCCGCGTGGAGCACAGCCCCGTGCCCCCGCGGGCAGGGCAGAGCACTGCCGGCTTCCCGGCTGCTGCCTCAGAGCATGACGGGTCTTTCCCTTGTTCTTCCAGAGTTCGCTAAGATTTGGGCCAGCACATCGTATCACCTCAGCCTGCAGCTGGCTCTCCACCAGGTGGGCCTCACCTCCTTCTCCCCTCACACCCTGATGAACGCTGATCAAGTCCTGATAGCCCTTTGCCATCGGGTGCAGCTGTTCTTCCTTGGAAAGCGGGAGCGATGCCCCAGCACGACATTACTTCCCCTTCCTTCCTTCCTTCCTTCCTTCCTTCCTTCCTTCCTTCCTTCCTTCCCTCCTTCCTTCCCTCCTTCCCTCCCTCCCTCCCTCCTTCCTTCCTTCCTTCCTTCCTTCCTTCCTTCCTTCCTTCCTTCCTTCCTTCCTTCCTTCCTTCCTTCCCTCCTTCCCTCCTTCCCTCCTTCCCTCCTCCCTCCCTCCTTCCCTCCCTCCCTCCTTCCCTCCCTCCTTCCTTCCCTCCTTCCTTCCTTCCTTCCTTCCTTCCTTCCTTCCTTCCTTCCTTCCTTCCTTCCTTCCTTCCTTCCTTCCTTCCCTCCTTCCTTCCCTCCTTCCTTCCCTCCTTCCTTCCCTCCTTCCCTCCTTCCCTCCTTCCTTCCCTCCCTCCTTCCCTCCCTCCTTCCCTCCTTCCCTCCCTCCTTCCTTCCCTCCTTCCCTCCCTCCTTCCTTCCCTCCCTCCTTCCTTCCCTCCCTCCCTCCCTCCTTCCCTCCTTCCCTCCTTCCCTCCTTCCTTCCTTCCTTCCTTCCTTCCTTCCTTCCTTCCTTCCTTCCTTCCTTCCTTCCTTCCTTCCTTCCTTCCCAAACCCGGCACCCCAAAATCCTGTCCTACCCAACCCTTCACCCCAAATACCTTTACCCCAATGTCATGCTTCCCTAAACCCTGCACGCCCAAATCCTAACCCTGCACCCCAAAATCATGAACCCCCAAACTCAGCCCTACCAAACCGTGCACCTAAAATCCTGCACCTCAAAATCCTTCTCCCCAACCCTGCACCCCCAAATCCTCCATCCAAATCCTGAACACCTGAACCCTGCACCCTTCAAACCCTGCCCTCCAAAAGTCTTCACCCCCAAACCCTGCACCCCAAGTTCTTGAAAACACAAAACCTGCACCCCCAAAGCCTCACTCCCACCCCTTACTCCAGAGCCCTGCACCCTAAATCCCTGCAGCCCCAAATCCTATCTAACCTTGGACCCCCAAAACCTGCACCCCTAGATCCTTCCCCTCAAAACCTGCACCCCCAGATCCTGCTGCCCCATACCCAGCGCCCCCAAACTCTGCACCTGGAAATCCTGCACTCTCATAACCCTGCACCTCAAACAATTCCCTCAACCCTGCACCCCCAAAACCTGTAACCCCAAATGCTGCACCCGCAGATCCTGTCCCCAAACTCTGCACTTCCAGATCCTGCCCCCCTAAACCCTTAAAGCCCAAATATTGCACCCCTAGGTCCTTCAACACCCTGCACCCCCAAATTCCCCACCCAAAAACCTGTACCCCAGATCCTGCACCCCAAATTCTGTCCTCTCACACAATGCACCCTAAATTACTGCAGCCCCAGGTCCTGAACACCCGAAGCCTGCACCCCCAAGTCCTGTACCCTAAAGCCCTGCACCGAAAATGCTGCCCCTCAACTCTGCTTGGACGGTGCTCTGAGCAACCTGAGCTGGTGAAGATGTCCCCGCTCACGGCACAGGGGGGTGGGTTGCAACCTGAGCAGCTTTTGCAACGGATTTGTGGTGTCTCTGCACCCCTTTGCAGTTGTATGGATGTGGCTGTGCTTGGCTGCAGGATGCTGGAGGAGGAGCTCAGGGCAAAACTGCAGTCACAAGAGGCCCGGCGGGACCGCATGCGAGCCCAGATGCTGAGGGACCTTGAGCTCCTCCTCGGGTTTGAAAACAACATCGACAACCTCATCTTGCATCTGCACGGCATCACCGTGCCCGGCCAGGTACCCACCCAGCGCTGGGTGGTGCAGTGACACAGCGCGGTGACACTTGGTGCAGCCACCGTCACCCCAAGTGGCTCATTTTGCCCACCAAGGTGGTTCTCTCTGTCTCCAGGATGATTCTCTCCTGTCCCAGGGGGTGGAGGAGAAGCTCCAGTACCTGGGCCAGAAGCTGCAGTACCTGGCACAGCGGGCGGCCCACCTGTCCCTGACAGGCACATCCCCGATGGGAGCAACGGGGTACGTGGGGTCTCCATCCCTGCTGGGGTCTTCGGGGACCCGCACCAGGCTCCTCCTGATGGCCCGTCCCAAGTGAGGAGGATGGAGGTGGCCCCATGGAGCAGCTCAGCTCCAGGTGGCACTGGGCACTGCAGGGTGTTGTCCCCAGGGGATCATCAAGGGCATCCCTTGGGTTCTAACACCCACCTCCCCTTCAGCAATGAACCCAGGGTGTCTTTCACAGACTTTTGTGAAGGCCAGGGATTTTCTGGAGAAAAAAATGTCGAGCGATCCTCGGAACGTGGTGGTTTCCTTTGAGGAGAGAGACAGCAGCGATGACGGTAGGAGAGCTTAGCGGGGACGCGTCCCACGGGGACTGTCCCTGCCCCTGCCTGTTGGGATTTGTGACCATCCTCGCCTGTCTCTCCTGTCCCAGCAGAGTCCAGCCCATGAGTTCTCTCCAGACCTTGTGCTGTCTCCAAGCCTTTGAGTATGGGTGGTGCTTTTAGGTGGGGATGTGGGAGCATGAAGGCAGCCAGTGGGGTGGTGAGCATCGAACCACAGAAGGAACAAGAAAAGATGCTATGGGGCAAGGAGGGAGAGCCTTGTCTTCAAAATCACCTGGTTGTGAAGAATAACCAGTGCTGGGGTCTGTCTGTGGCCTCTTCCTATTGGATGCTCTTGGAGGAGCCACTGAGTTTTTGGAGCTTGCCACCTCTTTTGAACGAAGCTGGAGCGGCGTCCAGCACCGCGTGGCTCCAGACCTTTCTGGGAAGCCCCGGCAGCTGGAGATGGGTCACAGCGGCATTGCAGCTCAGCCTGGGATGCTGGGCAGGAAGAGCCAGGGCTTGGCAGGAAAGCTCTTTGTGAAGCCACCAGCCCTCCAAAACGTGCCGGCTCTCCCTGGTGACATCGGCACAGCGGAGGGGGCCGTGCAGACCCTCCCCAGCCCATTTCTCTCTGTTCCCTCCTCCAGAATCCTCTGAATCTGATGACAAAGATGACGAGCACGTCCCCACATGGGAAGACATCAAGAAGGAGGGGCAGCAGCTGATCGAAAGCAAGAAGAAAGCCAGCAAGAAGACGCAGCAGTCGCTCCAGGAGAGCTTTGGATGTCCCAGACCATCCCTTGTGCTTCGGATGCCCCCACCACCCCACGTCTTTTGGATGGCCCAGACCATCCATTTGGCTCTGCACTCCCCCGCCACCCCTTGTACCCTTTCTCCACTGGGTTTAATAAAGCAGATCTTTTTCGTTCCTCCCAAACCTGTGGTCCAGCTGCAATGGGGGGTCCTAGGTCACTTCTGTCACCCGGGACGCATGGGGGTCAAACCCTGAGGAGCACTCACCTGGGTTTGAAGGCAGCCCCATCGCCCTGGCCCTCACCCAGCTGTTCTCCTCGCAGAGCTGGGGATGGGCTGGGGTGGGGACGGCGTTCCTGGCCAGAGGAAAGCCGGGGGCAGCCTGGCTTCCCCTCCTTGATCCTGTGGAGCCAGCAACTTCCTGGGACCTCTGTCCCCCAGACGGCTCTGGCTGCACCAGTGGGCCCGTGTGTGTCCACAAACATCTGCCAAAGCCTCAGCTGACCGAGAAACCCACCTCTCAGCAGCGACATCACCGAATCCAAGACCCAGAGTCTGTTGGTCAACAGCTGGGAATGTCCCAGTTCCAGGTATTCCGACAGCCTGAAGGTCATAGAGAAGAAAATCAGAGAATCCCAGAATCAGACTCACAGAACAGTTTGGGTTGGAAGGGACCTTCACAGTTCATCCAGTCCAACCTCTGCCATGAGCAGGGACATCTTCACCCAGATCAGGTTGCAGTTGGTAGAAATGATGACCTTTCAGAGCGTGCTGGTGGTACTTTGTCCCTTGTGCCCTGCCCTGATGTGCAGAGACAGAAGGGACACTGGGAAGCTTTGGGGAAGATCCTCCGTATGCTGAGGTGTTGCGTCTCCTTCCTCTTCAGCCTCTAAAAGGTATTTGGTAAAGAGCAGAGCTGGAACCGGGGGTTCCCATCATTTGGGATAAACCCTAAAAACTCATTAATCATTTTGGTTGGAAAAGACCCTCAAGATCATGGAACCCAACCATAACCCACCCCTGGCACTGACCCCTATCCCTGAGAACCTTGTCTAAGGCTTGACAGGAGCTCCAGCGCAGTTGTCTGCAGCCGGTGCCGGCGAGAAACCTAAAATAGGACATGGGAGAATTTGCATGGGAGCGTTCACCACACGGAAATATCTCTGCCTTGGGAGGGCTGAGATTGAGTGGGTTGGAGGTTCTTTTTGTTTTCAAGGATGTGATCAAAATCACATGAAATGACACACAACGGAGGGTAGGCACAGGCTGGGACTGACACCGGAGCCTCAGCACCGGGTTTTATCCTTCATGGAGAAAGGGAACCAGGCTAAATCAGCCAGTTGGAGGCCAAAACAAGCGGCTCCTTTGGCTGTTCTGGGACAGGAGATGCAGGCAGGGCCACCAGTGTGGGGTCTGTCCTGGAGCTGCAAGGGTGGGATGCGGGAGGAGGCAGCCAGAGCTGCTTCCACACAAGGAGGCACAAACATCTGCCATTTCCATGTTGGTTTTAGGAGGGTTAATATATGTGATGCTGATTTTTGAGCCACACATCGCCTGGGTTGGCATCACCAGCCACAGGTTGGGTTTTAGCATCGTTCTAAAATGCTGGAGGGAGCAGGGTGGGACTGAGGCAGCACTGGTGACAGAGGGACAGAGCCCCTGGGGTCCATGTCTGTCTTGTGCCGGACAACCCAGAGTTGGACTCGGTTCTCTGGGGAGCCCCAGGAGAGCAGAGCAGAGGGGGAGCATCCCCTCCCTCCACCTGCTGGTGATGTGGCCCAGGACACACTTGGCTCTCTGGGCTGCAAATGCACATTGTGGACTTATGTCCCTTTTGTCACCCACCAGCCCTTCTCCACAGGGTTGCTATCCATCCATCCATCCATCCATCCATCCATCCATCCATCCATCCATCCTCCCCCAGTCTGTGCTGGTACTGGGTATTGCCCTGACCCAGGTGCAGGACCTCGCACTTGGCCTGGTTGAATTTCATGAGGTTCACATGGACCCCCCAGCCTATCCAGGTCCCTCTGGATGCCACCCCTTCCCT
Source organism: Patagioenas fasciata (assembly GCF_037038585.1). Taxonomy (NCBI): domain Eukaryota; kingdom Metazoa; phylum Chordata; class Aves; order Columbiformes; family Columbidae; genus Patagioenas; species Patagioenas fasciata. Next base: position 1,045,581 of record NW_027288505.1, read on the forward strand.
CCAGCACATCGACGGCACCACTCAGCTTGGTGGAAAAGCAGAAATGAAGTGTCTTGGGTGATGCAGAGGCCAGGGAAATGTGCCTGGCTTTAGCTCTCTGCCAAGAACACCTGGGGAAACCCTTTGAAATGCTTCAGCCACTTTAGCAGGGAAAAATAACACCCCCACACAGTTGCCAGGCTTTCACTGCTCACGCAGGGACAAAGCACAGCGCGGGGACAGCACAGCGCTCACTCTGGAGCTCACCGGCTCTGACACCCGTGCCTGTTTGGGAGAAATATCCATGGGAAAGATTTTGTGCTCTGGGATTCAGGTCATCTGAAGAACACCAGCAAGCAGAACGACTGCCAAAACCTGCACAATGATGGGACCAGCTCCAGCTCCCCTGGGGAAGGAGGCGGCTGGTGCTTGTCCCAGCCCAGCCACGCCATGGGCGACCCAGAGCGGATGACAGCAAAGCCTCTTTCCAGGCTCTATTCGCTGTGAGATCGTGGGGCAGGGTCCCATCCAGGGGGGACATGGGGGGAACATCCTGCCCAAGCTCACGGGGAGCAGAGGAAGGGACAGAGGGGTCTGGGTGGCCCCAGAGGAGCTTGGAGCAGAGCAGGGGGCACAGAAACCCAGGGAGGGTCTTGGAGACGGGTCCAGAGAGGATCCAAGTGTATATGGGGAGGGGGAAAGGAATGGGATGGTGCAGGGGGTGTCACACAGGGTGGGAGTGAGCACGCAGGGACCAGAGCCAAGCTGAAGGTGCTTGGTGGGGATAGAGGTGATTGAGCAGGGGACAGGAGCAAAGTCCTGCGGAGGGCAACGGAGCTGGAGGGGATTTGGAGGGGTAAAGAGGAATGGGGGAGAACCAGGAAAGAATCTGGGGCATGGGGGGTGTGAGGGGGAAGCACAGGAGCTGTGATATTCGGGATCAGAGGAACTGGAGAGAGGATGCAGAGGGGAAGAGGGATGGGGAGAACCTAGAGTGCACAGAGAGGGGGGCAGAATGGGTGCCCCCGGGGTGGGGGGAAGGCTGGTTTGCCAGTCATTGCCCCCTAAACGAGCTGGGGCTGCAGGTGGTCCCAGCACCCCCACCCTGGGCAGCAAAGGGGGACCATGGCAGCAGCAGCAGGTCCCACTGCACATCCAGCATCCATCAGGGGGAAATAAAACACCTAAGTGGGGGCAGATAAAGCAGGAAACCCCCACAGTGGGCACAGGGAACAGAGCTGAGCACAACACATCCCAGCACTGGGGCTGCTGGGCTTAAATTGGTGTCCAGGAGCAGGGGGGTGCAGGTGAGGATGATGAAGGCATCGGAGTGGGGATGCCCATGGGAGAGGGTGGTGGGGGCTCTGAGGTGCTTGGGTATGTGTGTGTGTCAAGCACAGCCCTGTGACACACACGTAGTGGCTGCTGCTGGGTGTCATGGTGTGGGGACCCAGGATCACCCCAACATGCTGCCCTGGGCTGGGGCCAGGTGGGTGCTCCCCCAAACTGCCAGCACCCACTCCTGGGCACCCCCCACTGGCTGCAACCCCCTAGGGCAGGCACAGCGGTGCTGGCCTGTACTGGGACCTGCTGGTTCACAGCAGGATTTGGGGGGGGCCCAGGAAGAGTAGTCGGGCACCCCACCCTGTGCTGAGCTGGATCCATCCACCAGCACCACGTGGAGGACATTGGGGTGCAGGGGGGGTGGGAGGGGGTATGCAGGGTGAAGGGGCAGTATAGTGGGGTACAGTACAGGACAGTGGGTGTGGCAAGGTGCAAACCCCCCTCTCTCCCCCTCCCTCCTTCATCATGGAAGGAGTAGACACATCTCCCCCTCTCTCTGCTACAGCTTCTTTTGTTTGGCCCCAGAGCCCCTGGCCAGGGCCGTTAGGAGAAGGGAGCGCCGAGGTGCCAGGGAGCCGCTGGGCGCCTGCGGCCAGTGTGGGGGATGTTTGGAGGCTTCAGGTGCACCCACAGCCAGAGTGGGGGCGCAGAGAAGCTTCTGGAATGCCCACAGTCAGATCTGATCAGCCAATAACAAACGGGACTCTCGTCAAGACTTCGCCCATTTGTCGCGGGTCTCTCGGAGCACGAGCGAGATGCTGCCGCCGAGAGCCCCCCCAGGATGGAGACTCCGCTGCCTTGCCGCTGCAGGTGTGAGTGAAACTGCCCATCGCAGGATTGCGAGTGTATTTATACTTTCCGTGCACACATGCACGTGTAACTTTCCATGCTCAATACGAGCCTGTGTAAAATTAATCCTCGTATAATCACAGGTGTATTTTCCTCTCGTGCTTCCACATAAGCACGTGTAACTTTCCGTGCACATTTGCACGCGTACTTTCCGTGCTTAGTGCAAGCACGTGTACTTTCCGTGCACATTTGCACACGTACTTTCCATGCTTAGTACAAGCACGTGTACTTTCCATGCACACTTGCAAGTGTAACGTTCCGTGCTCAATACAAGCATGTGTATCAATTATTTCTTCGCACAATCGCGTGTGTATTTTCCTCCCCTGCTTCCGCACAAGCACGTGTAACTTTCCGTGCACATCTGCACGTGTATTAACCCTCGCAGGATTGCGAGTGTATTATAAATTTACCCTCGCAGAATCGCGAGTGTGCACTTTCCGTACTCACTACAGCACGTGTATCTCTTCAAAATAACCCCACACCGTGTTCAGGCAAGTGCGGACTCCTCCCGGACTCAGGGACGGCTCCGGCACTGTTTTGGTGAAGCCACGTGCATGCACTCTGTGCACCGCCTGTCGTATTGGTTGCTGCCCCTTCATAATTTTCCTCAACTGGTATCTGAACCTGTATTCAAGTCACTTTTGGATGCTAAAACCCTGTTTCTCACCGGTTTGACAAAAGTTGGTTTGGACCCTGTTGTCCCTTAAACGAACCTGGGGTGCCTCCGGGACACCCCCCTTTCCATATTGATCCCCAGGAATGAGTCCCCCCTCAGTCTCCTCTTCTCCAGCTCCAGAGCCCCAGCTCCCTCAGCCTTTCCTCACACGGGAGATGCTCCACTCCCTTCAGCATCTTGGTGGCTGCGCTGGACTCTCTCCAGCAGTTCCCTGTCCTTCTGGAACTGAAGGGCCACAACTGGACACAATATTCCAGGTGTGGTCTCCCCAGGGCAGAGCAGAGGGGCAGGAGAACCTCTCTGACCTACTGACCACCCCCTTCTAACCCACCCCAGGTACCATTGGCTTCCTGGCCACAAGGGCCCAGTGCTGGCTCATGCTCACCCTGCTGTCCCCAGGACCCCCAGCTCCCTTTCCCCTACACTGCTCTCCAACAGGTCCTTCCCCAGCTTAGGCTGGAACCTGGGCTTGTTCCTGCCCAGGTGCAAGACTCTACCAGTGCTGCCCAGCGCTGATGAAATAAAGAATGCCGCTGAACAGCGGCATTGCCTCTGCTCTTCACTCCATCTCTTCGCTGCCAAAGAGTTCCCGCTTTCTCCAGAGCCCAAGAGATGAGGCCGAGAGAGCCCGGGAAGAGCCGGAGCCACCCCCGCCTCCCCAAGCCGGCCACGCCAGGAATTCAGCCGCCCAAGCGCTCTCCCCGCCACGCCGCAAGCGGCTTCCGCTGCCGGCCCAGGGGAACCGGGGCTCCCCGGCCCGGGACTCACCAGCCGTGCCGAACGCCCGCCCGCTCCGGACGCCGCTCAGCGCCGCGCTCGGCAGGGGCACCGCCATGCTGCGCGCCGCCCGCACTGGAAGGGCCCCGTTCCCATAGCGACGGGGGCCGCGCCGCGCGGAGTCCGGCCTGGAAGGCCCCGCAGCCGTAGCAACGGGTCTGTCTACCGCAGCGCCGGGCTGGGAATGCCCCCCTGCCCTAGCAACGGGGCTGTTTAGCGCGGAGCCTGCCTAGAAACGTCCCCGCAGCCCTGCGGGGCGCGCTCTGCCCTCCCCGGGAACCCCTCCCCATCGCCGGCCTTGCTGCTCCGACCGGGCAGAGCCCGCGGAAGGACTGGAGAGGCCCCGCTGTCACCCCGGGGTACCCGGACAGGAGGTGAAACCCAAAACCACAGCCAGGTTTTTTTTAGAAATCGGCCCAAAAAGGAAAAGCTGCAGTTGCCTGTGGGCTGTGGAACATCCTGGGGGTGCTGGGGAACCGCAGGGCAGAGTCACAGAATCCCGGGCTGAAGGGACCCCTGCAGACCCCCAGTCCAACCCCTGCTCACGCGGGGTCACAGAGCAGATCACACAGGGAAATGCGTGGGGAGGAAAACACAGCCTGGACCCTTCACTTGGATTGTTGTTTTCTGGAAGACGGCCTTTAAAAACCAGAAGAACATCCCGGAACAATCTCCAGACCCAAGGACCTGGGGCAACTGATTTCTGCCCTCAAATTCTGGCTCCATCCTTCCGAGTCAAACCGGCAGTTTCTCCAACCACTGTGTGTGGTTTTCGGCTCCAGAGAAGGACGAGTATTTCCTTCCCAGCTCCATCAGCAAAGCAGTGCCACACGCGGATTCATGCGCACAAAACTGTCCCGGAAACGTTCTTGACCCCAGGTTCCCTGTATCAGAGTCTCAGATGTTTGCGCGTTAAAAAGATGCCTTAATTATAAGATAAAATACAACTTAAAAGGTACAGCAGAGAAACAGTCCAGGCTGGGGCCCTCTCAGGGGCAGGGAACACAAGGCGAAAGAGCCTTGGGCTTTTAAACCCATTTCTCTAAGAAACCCTCTCAGAAATGGTGGTCGGGGGCAGGGAGGATGGCCGGGCGCTGGGAGAGGTGAAGCGCAGTAGGGCACTTTCCTCGGGATCTCCAGAAATAACTGCGAAACCCCAAAGAAATTGCGGTCCAGAGAAGGGCAGAAGGACGGACGGGATGCTGACAGACGTGAAGTGGTGTATGGCGCTTTCTTCAGGGACTCCAAGAGGATCTTCTCCTTTTCTAAGTAATCATCCCCCTGAGAAGAGGGGAAGGAAGTGTGGGAATGATCCCAGAAAGTGCCACAGAAACAGGGTCGCAGTCCAGGGTGTTGCTCACCAACAAGAGAAACATCCCAAAGCCTCCCTCGTGCCATGTCCCCCATGAAGGGGACCCCTCCTCGTGCTCATCCGGAGCCCAGACCCTCGCAGTCTGAGCAAGACCCGCAGGGGAAGCCGCCAAGGGCGTCCCCGCCTGGGGAAAGACCCAGCAGGGACCTGACGGCACAGGATGGGGACACCACAAAGCCAGGGCAAACGGGCTTTAACCCACCTGCCTCTCCCCTCCTGCCCCCTCCGGGCACTGCGCTGGCTCAGAGAGCTCCGCTGAGCCCCTGCAGAGGACGCGGAGGCCAATTCACACCTGAGGTTTACATACAGGGGCACTAACCCAGCCCCCAGGAGCATCCCAAGCCTCTGGAGACACTGGTACAAGCGCAGCTGCCCCCCGGCAAGTCCCTTCCCACCCGCAGTGTGTGGAAGCCTCACCCAGGGTGCTGGGGAGACCCTCGGTCGGGGCACTGAGGTCCTGGGCTGCGGCCAGCGGTGTCACAGGGTAGTCGGGCAGCTCCTGGCGGGGCTGTTCACGCCGTCTCCTCTGGTGAGCCGTGCTCAGCCGCTGCTGCGCCGTCTCTGGGAGAAAGGCAGAGAGAGAAGCTCTCAGAAGGGCTGGCACCATAACTGCAAGGTGTGGGGGGTGACTTTCTTCCATTCTCTATCACCTACAGTCATTCTCCAAGTGCCATCTGTTTTTCAAACAGGCCAGATAGGATTATTGAAAGCCGTCATGGTTTCTTTAGTGATCCCCACTTGCTGGAGTGCCCGAATAGTCTCAGTAATTCCTTCCTCCCCCCCGGGATGCGATATTGTTTTAGAGTCACCACCTTGGCAGGTGCAGGCAGCACAACAGGATCCCATTTTGGGAATCCACACAAGACAGTTACAGACCGGATAGCAAATCCTGCGTGCAGAGAGCCGAAAGCAAAACGACCACTTAAGGTTTCAACCGTCTGCCCTGCTAGGACATCAATACCCAGGATATATTCTTTAATTGGGGCAATCAACACTGTTTCAGTAAATGGCTTGGGATTTGCGATTGTGAGGGTAACAGTAGCTTGGAGAGCAGGGGTCAGATGTCCCTCCAAACCACAAATCTGTGATGTAGCATCTTTGTTCTTAATATCACTACGTAAAACTGTGAGCTCAGCCCCCGTATCCACCAGAGCTAACACATTCAAAATCCCCCCAGACTGCCACTCTGCAGTTAAAGGAACGTAAGGACGTCGGTTCTTCCGCAGTTCCCATTCAGCAGGGGTGGCACTGGATGAGTGTGAAGGTCCCTTCCAACCCAAACCGTCCTCTGATTCTGTGAACCCGCCACGTCCTGCGGCAGCGGGAGAGCCCAGGAACGACGCCGTCTGCTCAGCACGCTCAGGGCACTACACATCTGAAGGGCACCGGGGCTTTGGCATTCTCCTCCAGCTTTATTAAAATCCAGCCCTCCTCCCGAGAAGAGCTGCACCTCCGCCGGGCTTAGCGGCACCAGCAGCACAGGGCTCGCAGGGTCCATCGCGATCTTGGCTGCTCCCTTGGGTTGCTCAGGATGAGGATGGTCTGAGCCGCCAGAGAGCGGATGGAGGGTTCGCTGTCCTGCTCCAAGGGCTGAAGGGCTGCAACAGAAAGAAGCAGAACCCAGAGCTCCCACGTCTGCAGAGACCCCCAGGCATCCCCTCCGGACCATGCTCCCTACTCACCGCTGCAGATCTCAGCCAGCTTCTCCTCCTCCCTTCGGTCCCTCAGGGGCCGCGCAGCCAGCCCTGGGCACAGAGTTCCGTCAGAGCCCTGCTCCCTCCCCTCGTCAGGGAAGACCAGTAGCTGACATGGTGGGACTGAGCAAGGCGGCCACCAAGGCCACCCACGTGGGCAGGGCTGGGAGGGGAGCCCGAGGCCCTGCACGGGGCAGCCGGGGCTCTGGCAGCCACAGGGCTGCTCCTTGCGCCTGGGCAGCGGCGGGGACTGGGGCCATGCTGCCGAAAGAGGGACCCGGGGGCTGTGACTCACCGATGAACCTCGCGGCCGCCTCTCGCAAGCTGGCCTGAGCATCCTTCAGGTACGGCAGGCTGCGATTCAAGTATTCTTCAGCCCTGCTCCTGTCCTGCTCCAGCTGGAGAGAGCACAAGGGTGTGAGCAAGTCGCTGTCTCTCCTCCCAACAACCCACGTTCCCCTTCCCCCCCAGGCCATTCCTGTGTCCCAGCCAGGAGCCCTGTGGGGCTGAGGCTGACAGAGAGACACAGGCCGAGGGGTCCCAGGGGTGCTGGCAGCCCTCCCTCCCACTGGGTGTGGGGCAGAGGGAAGAGCCCCTGGGGGCTTTGTTCTTGAGGACAGGGAACAAGGATGCAGCTGCGGGCTGCAGCAGGGCGGACGAGGCACCTCTGCAGAGCCCACAGCCCACAGATGTGGGGCAGCACCCATCTGCCCTGAGCCTTGGGCGTTGTCCTCACCAAGCGCTCTGCAATCCTCCATGTCTGCTGTGTCTGTGCCGAGTGCTTGAGCTGTTTCCACTGGAGCAGCTCTGCTGCAGCAAGGAGGGCTTCCCTGGCGGCCTGCAGAACAGCAGAAGCTGGGAGATGGCACCTGGTGTCCCCCTCCTCTTGGCTTTGTTGCTGGGATAATCCTGCCCTTTGGGAGCAGAGACATGCCCTGGCCCAAACATCTGGAGCTCTCTTGGGCACAGCCCTTGGGGACAGGGAGTGAGGCTCAAAGCTTGAGCCCCAGCACCTGCAGGGACAGCTGAGGAGCCCGTAGGGACGTGCCTGTTCAGGCCTCGGTGGCCACGGGCCGCTGCTGAGCCCTGCGGGACCAGGTAGGACAGGTGATGGAAATGGCCGTGGCAGCTTCTCTGTTGCGGCTCGCGCTGGGTCTGCAGGGACCCTTCCTACGGGCTGTGCTGGTGGAGGCTGCCAGCTGCCAGCAGCCCTGTCCCCTGGTGCCCAGGCCACCCATGTGGTATCGGCACGCCCTCCTCTGCCTCAGTGCTCAGTGTGGAAGCTGTACCTTGACCACGCTGTCGCTCTCGTCGCTCAGATGAAAGAAGAGGGGGAGCAGTGCACGGCACACATAGCTCTTCATGCTCTTCTTGTCATGCCCCATCATTGACTGCACCCGCTCTCTGAAGAGGCGGATGGCGAGCTCTCGCAGCCGGCTGGACACCTGGGAGGAAGGAGGAAAGTCGGACTTCAAACCCAGCGGCTCTCTGCCCAGGGTGAGCAGCAGCAGTATGGGGGCTGATGTGACGGGAGATGCTCCAGGCTCAGATTGTGCAGGAGGAAGCTGTGCTGGGCTGCAAAGCCCAGAACCCATCCTGTAAGAGCCCAGTGGAGAGGACCCTACTCCCAGTGCTGCCCATGGAGTGACAGCTGCCCGCCCGCAGGGCTCGGTCTCCTCCATCAGCCTTACATCATCAAAGAGGGGCAGGAGCTTTTCCACCAGCTGCTTGGTGATGGGGCTGGTCTCCTCCCTCTTCAGGTGACCCATCACATTTCGGAAGAACTCCAGGGCCTTCGTCTTGATGTCTACATTGGCATAGTCGAGCACCCCGATGACGTGCGGCAGGAAAACCTGCATTTTTCTTGCCTGTGTGAAGAACAGTTTCCTTCTTGTGAAACACTCAAAGACCACCCTGGCAAGCAAGCTGGTCACTGAGCACCAGCCTCCTGTCCAGCTTCCTGGCAGGTGGTGGCACAGGAATCTCTGTGGCAGCCTCCTGGTAGGTGGCGGCCATGGGCACACAGGCAGAGACACAGGACAGCAGGGCCAGGGCAGGAAGAAAAGCGAGGACTCCCTGTGCCCTGCTCAGCCATCCCCTTTCCCTTTCCCCACAGGCCTGAAGGGGAGATGCCTGGGAGAGCCTCTGTGCCTGGAAAGCTCCCCCGGCAGCCATCAGGCTCCAGCATGGCAGGGAGGGCATTTGGAGCTCTCGCCCACCGCCTGACCCCCAGCCAAGGCCAAGCCACCGCCCCACCTGCTGCCCCAGCCCCAGCTGACAACAGTGCTCCCCTTGACGCCACCCTGCTCACCATGTCAGGTCTTTCTGCCAGTCTCATGAGGACTTGGAGGACCAGGGAGGCTATCACCAGGCTTGGATGCCTCTGACAGCTCTGGACGTGGGACTCGCCACCAGAATCCTCCGACTGAAGCTCACTGGAGGGCATCAGCTCAAGCAAAGGCAGCAGTGAGACACTGGCAGAGCCTGCTGGGCTTCTTGAAGGTGACCGAGGCCTTTCCTGGTAACTCACAGCCAAGGGCAGTTTGCAGGCCTGGTCTGTGGCTGAGCTGATCAGGCTGTAGAATGTTCTGCTGACTTGGAGTTCTCTGAGGAGCTTCTTGAAGAACTTCGGTATCCGGGGTGCGGAGAAGACTACCTCCCACAGTGCCAGGGCAGTCCTGCAAGCCAGAGCGCTCTGTCAGCAGGGCAGCCTGGGCCACAGCGCTGCAGGACACATGGGATGCCCTGGGCAGCAGCAGAGGCTGAGCTGGTGTTCCCGTGGGGCTGGCAGGGGCGCGGTGGGGGGCTCTGGGCTGGCTCGCTCAGCTGTGGCTGCTGCGGGCCTGGCTGACCCCCAGGGCTGGAAAGCGTGGTGGGATGGAGGGTCCTGCACCTCGGGGGTGTCCTGCAGGATTCCTTGGCTCTGGCAGCCAGAGAGTCCCCGGGCCCCTCTCCCCACAGGGGACAAACCCTCATGGCTTTTGGGGTCAGTACCTGTCTCCTGCTGGAGCGATCCTCAGCAGCGTCCGGACCACCTCCCCCGGTCTCCTGTCAGCCATCACCAGAAGCAGGGAGTCCAGGCTCTGCCGGGCTGGTGCCGTGCTGGTGCTCTCCAGGTTTTCATGGATGCAGCTCGTGATCTTTGGCACCTGGAGGGGACACAGGTGAGGATGGTGCTGTTGCTGGAGTGCGGTGGATTCTTCGGCTGCCCTTACCATCCCTTTCTGCTGCCTTCATGTGGCTTCAGGTGCCTGAGACAACAGGGGTTGGGAAGGAGGGATGGAGAGAGGAACAAGACCTGACAGGGCCAAAAGGCAGGGCACTCCAGCCACAGGCCACTTACATCCGCCAGCCAGAAGCCAGGGTTTTGCATGACCACGTCCAGCAAGTCCCTCGTGTGCTCCTTGTCAAAGATGCTGGAGTCTCTCATCGCCTCAATGAACACAAGGACGATGTCTGTCCTCTCAGAAAGTCTGAGGTATGGTGCACAGGACTAGAGGAGGAAGAAAGGAAGCAAAGCCATATCACGCCAAGTGCCCTGATGGTGCTGCATAACTGGGCAGCGCCAGCAGCCCTGCAGAGTCGCCTAGCAGTGCTGGTGGCAGTGCCCGCAGCAAAGCTGGCAGCAGGGGTGGCAGTGTCTGCATGGGGAGGATGAGAAAAGAGGCCTCGGGGCGCGGGAGGCGGGTTGGGGCCCTGGGCACAGGGTGCTGGCCCTGCTGCCAACCAGAGCTTGCTGGTGGCCAGGAGGACTGGGGCTGCTGCTGGGACACTGGAGCGCAGCCCTCGCATCGTCCCTGCTCGGGGACAGCAGGAACCTTCTCAGCAGGGACAGGGAGGCCACGGCAGTCCCGCTGATTGTGAAGATCTTTGCTCACACAAGTCCCCGGCTGATGCCGAACAAGAGCGCCAACAAGAGCTGATTAGTATGTCTTAGCTGCTTACCCAAAGCCCCAAGTCGGGGAGATCACCTTCCAAAGGGGGCTGTTGTGCTTGATTGTTCCTGCCTAAACAGTAGGGAAACACAGAAAAGTCACTAAGACACAGTAGCTTTGCCAGGAAGCTTCCCAAACTGCCCTGAGATCTGCTTGCAAGGTGGCAGGACTTAAGTGGTCAAGGAGATTTCTGGAGGGCATCAGGAGTAGCTTCCTGCTGGAAGTACTGGCAGGACCAGCCAGGAGGATGCAGAGATGGATCTGCTCTGCACTGGGAGGGAACACATGGCTTTGGGACATGGCAATCAGCCGTAGCTTTGGCTCTGGGAACCACAAAAGAGCGGGGTTCTAGATCCTGAAAGGAAGGAGGAATGGGAGCAGCAGAGAATGGATCCCAGAGTTCAGGAGAGCACTTAGCTGTTGCAGCAAAATGACAGCTGGGATGCTGTGGGAAGCAGCTGTGAGGGCTGAAGGAGGTCAGGAAGAGCAGCAGACATAGGGGGAGATGTCCGTGCGTAGGGGGGTGAAGCCCACAGCAACTTCTCTTACTGTTTTGCCGAGCCATGAATCTCTGAAGGCTAGACACGGCTTCCTCGGCTTCACTTTCTATTTCCCCAGAAGTATGGAGAAGGAGATGTCCCAGCAGCTGTCCGAGGATTGGGAACTGGATGTCTCTATAGCTGACATCGCCGTGTATGTCTCTCTGAGAGTGGAGCCAGTCCTGGGTGAGGGAAAAAGAACAGGAGGATGATTGAAGGGAGGCAGCTGGTGCCAAAGCCCTGAAGCCAAGTGTGTGTCCAGGGCAGTCAGGGCTCTCCAGGATTGTGCTGGTCACAGCTCCCAAAGCAGCTGGCTGGGCAGCAGCCCTGCGTGGGGAGAGCTGCAGGCTGCTCTGGGGTGCAGGGGTGATGAGACGGCCTGGCCGGAGGGTGCCTGGCTCCTTACCCGCATTGTGGCACGTGTGGACAGCAGAGCGCTCAGGCATTCAATACTCCCCATGGCCCTCAGCCGCACATGTGCTCTATCAGAACTGGTGAAAGTCAAGAGCATCTGGGAAGAGAGAAGCTGCTGGTGAGCCCTGGGAACGGCCCCCCGCTCCAGCAGAAGCAGCAGTGCTCAGCTGCTGGGATGGACTGGCCCACTCCATTAAGGCTTCCCCTGGTCTCGAGCAAAGCCTGTAGTGGGGTTCCTGCCCTAGGATCCCTGGCAGGCTTGGGACAAAGGCCCCGGGCCAGCCCTGTGGCCAGGCAGGAAGGCAGATGCCACCCTCTGCGGCCACTGTGCCGCGGAGTTGCCTGGAGGGCAGCCCCAGGTTTCCCAGGGAGGTGGGCACCCTCCCGGCAGCGCGCTGTCTCTGCACAGCATGGGGTGGGACTGTCACCTCCAGAGTGGACATCCCGTCCCCCAGGGCCAGGAACAGCCCTTGTGAAGCCCAGACTTTGCACGCCCCAGACCTGGAAGATGTTCTGCAGCAGCTCGCCGACTCTGCAGGCAGGAGAGTTGAGAAGCAACTCCTGCAGCATGAAGTCCATGGATGTCATGGTCTGCAAAGAAGACAAGGAGTTGTGGCCATGTTTCCTGCCATCCCTCTCGCCCGCAGGGGACTGATCTGAGCTCCCAGCAGCAAGGGATGACTCTCACGCTGCTTTGCTGTGCCTGGGAGAGACCCAGCGGCAAATAATCTGCTGCGGGCAGAGCAGCCTGCGAAACTGGACTTGGCCAGGCCCACAGGCAGGGGATGAAGGGATGAGGGTGGGACAGCAGAGCTGAGACCCTGCCCTGCCTTGGATCTATGGTCATATCGCAGCATGGGGTGGTAGGGGAGCAGCCCAGAGGGACCGGGGGCTCCTGTAGCTCACCCAGCACTTACCAAGAAGTAGACGCAATAGGTGGCGTATGGCATTTCCTCTTCTGGAGGAGGCAAGAAGAGACTGGAGAAGACCACTTGGATTAGACTTCTCTCTTTGCCCTCCAGCACTCCCTCCACCGAGCTGCAAAGAGACAGAGGAGCCAATTAGACACTGGTGCTGGGAGCAGCGCCTCGAGGCCTCATGCAGGCGGACATGGGGCTCTGGGAGTCGCCAGGAGCCACGGACAGGTACCTCAATGTGGCAATGGCAAGCGTGGCCTGCCACCACACCGCCATGCGCAGCTGCTCTCTGGGCTCCTCTTCCAGCAGCACCTGCAGAGCACAGCCGGGATGGGACCTGGCAGCCGCCAGCACCCAGTGCCACCAGCCCCTGCCCAACGCTGTCCTCACAGGGTGCCGGTGCCAGGGGCCTCCATCCCTTCCCCACAGCCGCCAGGTATCCCCTCACCTTGATATTTTCTGCCAGCTCGTATCTCTGGCAGAAGACATCTAGGCCCTGGGTCAGACCGCGGCGCTGGCTGCTGTCACACAGCTCACAGATGCTCAGGAGAAAACGAATCGTCTGGCTCTCCTCCTGGCAGACGTAGAGCAGAGAGACAAACAGGGAGTGTGAGATGGGGACACGCCCAGCGGCACCGCAGCACGGGGTGCGGTGCCCATTGGAGACCTGGGAGCAGCAGCTCTGCCCAGCCAGCTCCCTCCAGCAGCCCCGCAGCAGAGCCCCTGCCAGCAGACGCCGGCACAGCCGCCTTTGACACAGCCGTGGTTACCTTGTCTGGGTTGCCGACAAAGGTCACGATGAAGTTCACGCTTTGCTCTTCAAATTCATAAACAGGTAACCAGCTGGCATCTAATGAAGGAGGAGAGCAGGGAGGGCTGCAGAGAGGGTTTGCAGGTCTGCAGGACAGAGCAGAGGAAGGGCTGCCCCCCACCCTGCCCAGACAATCAAGGCCCCTCACTCACCAATCTCTGGTGGCTGGGCCACATCCACCTCGTGCTGCGATGGAGCTCGGACGACCCCACGAGCCCTGACGTCCTGCAGGGCCAGCCTGGGGCGGCTGGGGGGTCTCTGCGCCATCCTGCTCGATGGGGTGAAGGGGTGAGAGTCGGGAACTGGGGAGCTTCAGCTAAACGTCTTGGTGGTGCGGGTCTGCCAGGGGCAGCGGTAAAAGACGTGGGCTGTGGTTGGAAGCTCCTCGCTAGTGAAAGATGGGAGCTGCACTCAGGGACTCCTTGCGTGAGTCTGCCAGGGCAGCTAGAGATAGGTTGTGGCTGGTTGGACTCGACGATCTTTAGCGTTTCTTCCACCCAAAATGACTCTCTGATTCTATGAATCTCTGAAAGACGTGGGCTACGCTCGGGGCTCTCGCCAGCTCCGTGCTCGCACCCTGTCCCGTCACCGTCCTGCCGGACAGTGTGGGCTGGGGCCACGGCTGCGCTGAGCACATGCGGGGCAGTGGGAGTCACAGTGTGAGGTCACAAAGGGCCCCACTGTGACCCTGCGCCTGGGGAGGGAGGCCAGGGTGTCTCCTTGGGAGGCCCAGGGTCAGCTCAGCCCTGGGCACCTGGGTGCTCTCAGGGTGGCCTTGGCCAAATTTGAATCCCAGTTTCTACAAGTTCCACCCCCGTTGCTCTCAGTCTTGAACAGTCCGCTGCTCCGTCCAGCGCTCCCAGAAACGGGTGCAGGATGGGGGATGTGACAGACGCGCTCACTGCCATGCCATGGGAAGAAAACTTTCTTTTTAGGGTCTAAATCCTCATTCTGAGGGTCCAAATACTCATTTCTAGGGCCTAAAGCCTTATTTTGGGCCTAGAGCTCCATCTGTAGGGTGTAAATACTCATTTTCAGGGCAAACCCCCTCATTTTTTGGGAGTTTCTGAGGGGATCTGAGGTAAAAAGTGGCATCTTAAGGGAGTTTGTGAGGGGATTTGAAAGTAAAAATCGTGTTTTGGGGGACTTGGAGGGGATTTGAGGTAGAAAAACATGGCGTTTTGGGGGAGTTTGTGAGGAGATTTGAGGTGAAAGTTGCATTTTGGAGTGCGATGCCAAGCGGAGGACAGTAGTGTGGCGCCTCCTCAGCCTCCCCAGGGGGCGCAGGGAGGCCCCGGGACCGTGACAACTGATGTGTCTCCTCGTAGGCCTTGGTGGCAGGAACATCAGCCATAGACAAGGGGACAAAGCCCTTGGGTCTGTCAGGGACATTCAGCCTTGCCAGTGCCCTTGGCCATCTCCACCACAGGCCGTCCAGCACTGTCCCAGGCCCGTCAGAAGGGACCCAGGAGTGCCCGAAGAAAGCCAGGAGTTCGGGGAGGCTCCCAATAGTTCGGGGGGGACCCAGGAGTTCGGGACGGATCCAGGAAATCGGGAGGAACCCAGGAGGTCAGGAGGGACCAAGGAGTTCAAGATTGACCCAGGAGTTCGGGTCGGACCCAGGAGTTCGGGAGGAACCCAGGAGAACCCCAATGGACACAGGGGTTCGGGACGGACCCAGGAGTGCCCCTAGCAACCCAGGTATACCTCAAGGGACCCAGGAGTTCGGAAAAAGACCAAGGAGTGCCCCAAGGGATCCAGCTGTTCGGGGAGAGACCCAGGAGTTGGGAAGGAGAGAGGAGTGCCCCAAGGGACCCAGGAGTTCAGGAGGGACCCAGGATTTCTGGAGGAACCCAGGAGTTAGGGTCGAACCCAGGAGTGCCCCAAGGGACCGAGGAGTTCAGGAAGGACCCAGGAGTGCCCCAATGGACACAGGGGTTCGGGAGGGACCCAGGGGTGCCCCTAGCGACCCAGGTATACCTCAAGGGACCCAGGAGTTCGGAAAGGGACCCAGGAGTGCCCCAAGGGATCCAGCTGTTCAGGGAGAGACCCAGGAGTTCGGGGAGGACCCAAGAGCTGGGGAGGGACCCAGGAGTTCGGGAGGGACCCCAGAGTGCCCCAAGGGACCCAGGAGTTTGGGAGGGACCCCAGAGTGCCCCAAGGGACCCAGGAGTTCAAGAGAGACCCAGGAGTGCCCCAAGGGAACCAAGAGTTTGGGTCGGACCCAGGAGTTCAGGAGGGACCCAGGATTTCTGGAGGGACCCAGGAGTTCGAGTTGGACCCAGGAGTTCGGGAGGGACCCAGGAGTTTGGGAGGGACCCAGGAGTGCCCCAATGGACCCAGGAGTTCGGGAGGGACCCAGTAGTGCACCAAGGGACCCAGGAGTTCGGGAGGGACCTGGGAGTGGCCAAATGGACCTGTTAGCAATCAGGACACATAACCATGGACGTAATTATATGCGGTGCTTTATTTCAGCACTGGGAAACCAGGGGTTCACAACCAAAGCTGGCTTCGAACAGCTGATTCAGACCATACCTTATTATACAAGTCAGTCACATACATATTCATTACACCCCTGACAACCATTAGCATATTCCACACCTATTCTAACACAAACTTTCTGTCTAAAAGATGCTATGATTATCAGTTATTTTCTACGGTACCAACTTTAAAAGAATATATCGTAAATCTATGTCCACCTTAAAAATAAGGCTCGGTTACAGTTACCTGCGTTATAAGAATATACCATAAATCTATGTCAGCTTTAAGAACAGAGTTTGGTTACTGATTACAAGAGTTCTATGGCTACAGGGCTGGTTGCTATCCTAATATTTATTCAATTGTAACAGATCCAGCGATATTCAGGGAAGACCCATCCTGTCCTGTTCCATGGAAAAAAACATCTTGTAAGGTTGATTACTATCATCTTCCCCTTTTTGAAAATCCTTTTTTTAGACAATGGATTTTCACTTGAAACAACCTCTTCAATTATTGATTTGGTTGGTGATTTGGCAAATGTGACAGTTCATAAGCTGGAGGGCTAGCTGGATGGCTGTCAAATACAGGATTAGCGTAATTCCTACTCAGGACACTAAAAATGTGGTTATTCTTAGCATCTGTTTGACTAATTACGCGTTCAATACCTACATATAATAAACAAAGAAGTATAATCACAATTGTAAGTACAATTAAGCTTTCTAGTAGTGAATGTACCCATCCTCCTAAATTTAAACCAAATGAATCCAACAGAGCTCCTATCCAGCTCTGTTCTGCATCCTGCTTTTCTTTTTGCAGCTCCATCTCTGTTTGGGTCAGTTGGGAAATGTCCTTCTCGACCTCCAAAGTTACGTTTGGAATATGGATGCAGCAACGATCAATTCTGTCTTTCAAATATCCACAGACACCATTTTCTTTCAGTAACATTATGTCGAGTGCCATTCTATTCTGCAAGGTCATTTTAGTCGTAGCCTGTAATTGTATATTAAGTTCCCGAAAAGCCTTTTTAGTTATTCTAGCCAATCGATCCATTTGCCCAATCAATTTATCAATCATTTCTCTATTTCTGTAGGCCGCAATTGGTGCAAAGAAAGATTCTAGTGCCCAGCCAAATTTGACACTGCTTGATGGTTCGTGCCACACATCTTCATCTACCTCTCGTTTGTGCCTAACCTGTAGAAGTTCTTGCCTATTTTTCAAGGGTGACTTTTTCCAAATAGGACATAGGGTCGGCAGTCCCAGAGTAATTTCCCTTACTGGTCCTCCTATTGGTAGGTGAGTTGTCCAGGTCCCATCACTTAAGGCCCAAACCAGATGTCCCACACTACCTATAACGCCTCTACAATCAATTCTATCTCCATCAATGCCTATTTTGGTTGCTTCCTTTGGATCCAATTGTTTCTGACAAATGCAACCTGCAATTGTTGCAACTTTAATGATGGACAGAGGTATTTCTTTTACATCTGTCTGGCAGGTTATTACTTGTGAACAATTCCACCATGGTACTGTTGTTCGTCCTGTTACATTGGACCACCGTACACACCATGGAAATGCTTCACTATATTGGTATTGTTGTACAATACTCAGTGTCCACATGTTATTCCATGATTCAGTTCTATTTTTGCTATTTTGATCTTTGCATTCCCAGTAAGTCCGTTCAACCTTTTCATTTACCGTCTCTTTGGTCCAGCTTTCATAGGTGCACTTGGTTTTCCACCCAGCACCTGGACCAAGTTTTCCTCTGAGTCTCATACAATCTTCTATTGTCATTACTTCTGTCTGGGGTCCGCTTTTTACCCATCGCTCAGTTGGGACTTCTTCTATTCTAGTGTGAGATTCACATGCTATTTTACTAGTTTTATTTACTTCTGGTAAGGTGGTAGATATTATTCCCCACTGTATTGGATCTTCAGCCGATTTTGGAATTGGAAGGCAAGCAGTGATGCTACTGGTATTCTGGGTCAATGCAAAATCTCGAATTAGCCCTATCATCAGATTCTCTGCCTGATTCTGTACGCTTTGTACTACCTGTGGCACCTGGGTACTTTCATCATTGTTTACTGCTCTTCGTGGCCTAATTTGCAATCCCATTTGAATTGTCCCATTTTCCCACCGTTTATCAGAGGCCTTGTGGAATAGAGTGGCACTTCCCCCTCCAATTTTCAAAAGTACAAACGCTCTAACCAAAATCACAATTCGGTAATGAAAACCAGACATTATTGCGATGTAATCTTGAGCGTGGTAGGACCCACTATCTGCGATTTCCACAGTCTTGGAACTCTTTTCACTCGGGTATAATGTATCCAGGAGTCTACTCCAGCAACTTTGACTGCGGTGAATGTAGTCAGGAGTACTTGATAGGGTCCGTCCCAGCGCTCTTTTAAGGGTTCTTCATTCCAGGTTCTTATATACACCGTGTCTCCAGGCTCTATATCATGTACCGGATTCTCGAGCGCTAGTGGGCGATTCCACACTAGTGCGGATCTGAGTCGATTCAATGTCCTGCCAAGAGACAACACATAATTGTGCAAGTCCTGATTACCTTTCACATGTACCTCTGGGTTTGGGTCTGGTGCTTCACATGGTTTGCCATACAAAATCTCGTATGAACTTACTGACATCCCACTCCTAGGTTTAATCCTAATGCGCAGCAATGCTATTGGCAAGGCCTGAGGCCATTGAATTTTTGCTTCCTGACAGATCTTGCTAAGTTGCCTTTTTAGAGTTTGATTCATTTTCTCCACTTGCCCACTAGACTGGGGTCTCCATGGGCTATGTAACTCCCATTTAATTCCCAAACATCTGCTGATTTCTTTTACTAATTGTGCCACAAAGTGTGGTCCCCTATCGGAAGATATCCCCAGTGGTACCCCAAATCTAGGGATTATTTCCTTTAGTAACCATTTTACAGTTTCTTTTGCTTGGTTGGTGCGACAAGGGAAAGCTTCTGGCCATCCTGAAAAGGTATCTACCCCAACTAGTATATATCTGAATCCTCGGGTTCTGGGGAGCTCTACATAATCTATTTGCCAATAATCCCCAGGTTGTACACCTGTCTTAATTTTCCCCATTTCTATTTTTCTTCTTACTAAAGGATTATTTTTCAAGCAAATTTCACACTTAGCTGTAATAGACTTTGCCATTGTTAACATCTGGACCGAGATAATTTGTTTTCTTAGGTAAGCTACCAATGCTTCTGCACCCCAGTGACACTTCTGTTGTTCCGTCTGAAGTATTCCTCTCATAATAGTGGTTGGTACCACAACTTGTCCGTTGGTGGTTACATACCACCCAGAATTATTTTTGCTGGCTCTTACTAGACTTGCCAATTTTTCATCTTCTGTAGAATATTTAGGTGGTTCTGAAGGTAATAAATCAATTGCTCTTACCTTCTGGGAGACAAGGCCCACCATTGTTCTTACTTGCCGTGCTACTGACCGAGCTGTTTGATCAGCAAGCCGATTTCCCTCGATGATTTTTGATGTTCCACCTTGATGAGCTTTACAGTGCATTACAGCAACTTGTGATGGCTTTTGAATGGTCTTAAGCAGGTTCAGTATCTCCTGCTGGTACTTCATGTTTGTTCCTTGTGAAGAGAGCAGTCCCCGCTCTTTCCAAAGGGCTCCATGCACATGAACAACTCCAAAAGCATATTTTGAATCAGTCCATATATTAACTTTCTTGTTTTCGCTGAGTTCCAATGCTCTGGTTAAGGCGATTAACTCCGCTTTTTGTGCTGAGGTGTTTGATGGTAAGGGCTTAGCCTCAATTACTGTCTTGGCAGTAGTGATGGCATATCCTGCATACCGCATTCCGTTCTCCACAAAGCTACTGCCATCAGTAAAGAGTTCCCAGTCAGTTTCTGCCAGCGGAGTGTCTTTCAAATCAGGGCGACTTGCGTGGGTATATTTGATGACTTCCACGCAATCATGTTCCAGGTCTCCTTCTTCAGTACCTGCACCCAAAAACTCAGCAGGGTTCATTAGGTTAGTAGTTTTTAGAATAACATCATCTTGTTCTGTCAGAATTACCTGGTATTTCATCATTCTGCTTGCGGAAAGCCAATGGCCCCCCTTTTGTTCCAGTACTGTTGTCACCATATGGGATACAAACACTTCTATCCTTTTTCCCATAGTTAGTTTTCGGACCTCCTGGATCAGTATTACTGTAGCAGCTACCGCCCGTAAGCACGCCGGCCACCCAGCACTTACCGGATCTAGCTGTTTAGAAAAATAGCCGACAGGTCTTTTCCAAGATCCCAGTCGTTGGGTGAATACCCCCAAGGCAAGTCTTTGTCGCTCATGTACAAACAACTGAAACTCTTTGCTCAAGTCTGGCAGACCCAAGGCAGGTGCCTGCATCAAAGCTGGTTTCAATTTCTGGAAAGCCTCTCATTGTGGCTTTCCCCACACTAAGGTCTTATTCTTCTGTGCCTCATATAAAGGTTTGGCAGTAAGTCCATAGTCCATGATCCAGAGCCTGCACCATCCTGTCATTCCTAAAAAGGATCTTAATTCATGTAAGTTTCGTGGTTCTGAAATAGCACAGATAGCATGCACACGGTTTGTGTTTTCTGCTGTCCTTGAGAAAGCTCGCATCCTAAATAAATCACAGTCTCGGATAGAATTTGAGCTTTATTTTTCGATACTTTGTACCCATTCATTCCCAATTGGTTCAGTATTTCAATCGTTACCTGGATGCAGAGTTCTCGCGTCTCAGTCGCGATCAAAATGTCGTCTACGTATTGTAGCAACAGGTACCGTTGTCGAGGGATTATGATGTGGCCTTTCGTAGTCCATTCCTCGAGTTCCTTAGCCAACTGATTTCCAAAAATAGTTGGGCTATTCTTGAATCCTTGCGGAAGACGTGTCCAGGTTAACTGAGTTTTCCTTCCATTGTGTGGATTTTCCCATTCAAAGGCAAACAATTTTTTGCTTTCCTGGTCGAGGGGTATGCAGAAGAAGGCATCTTTTAAATCAAGTACAGTAAACCATTTCTATTTCTCCTTCACAGATGTTAACAAGGTATATGGGTTTACAAATACCGGATAAATGTCCTTAGTGATCTGGTTTACAGCCCGCAAATCTTGGACTAATCGGTAACTACCATCAGGCTTCTTTACTGGAAAAATTGGAGTATTATATTCTGATTCACATTCCTCTAGAATTCCATACCTCAAAAATTTTTCAATTAGAGGCACTATTCCTAACCTAGCTTCTAGTTTCAGTGGGTACTGCCTCAACTGTACTGGCTTGGCATCTTCCTTCAGTTCCACTTTAACGGGCTGGGCCGTTTTCGATTTCCCAGGTATGTCAGTCGCCCATACCGTGGGGATCACTGCCTCCTCCACAGCTTGTGGTACCTCTGCTACTGGGTTTTCTTTTAACAGCAAAACTTGTCCTACCTTCGATTCTGGAATTTTCATTACCAGGTTTCCATTCTCGAATGTTATTACAGCATCCAATTTGGTCAGTAAGTCCCGTCCTAAAAGGGAAACTGGACGATCTGGAACATATAAGAACTCATGGGTTAACTCCTTTTCTCCAAAACACAGATCTAAGGGTTGTAGGAATGGCTGTACTTCTTCCTTCCCTGTGGCACCAACAATCGTCGTCTTTTTATTACTTACTGTTCCCTGTAAAGAATTGAGCACAGAATAAGTAGCCCCTGTGTCCACCAAAAAATCTCACATCCTGATCCCCCACTTGTATCGTCACCAGGGGTTCCTTACTCTGGGTATCTGTTTCTGTGCTGCCATATAGTCAGCTGTTGTTATTATACTCCCCCAACACCATAGTTTGTATTGCATTCCCTGCTGCGCTTGGTACCCGACCCGTAGGGCCCGGACGATTCGGGCATTCATTTTTCCAGTGTCCTCCCTCCTTACAATAAGCACATTGATTTATACCAAGCTTTACAACAGGCCTCAGAGGAGTTCCCTGAACATTCCGAAAACCGCGCCCTCGGCCGCCTCTAGCTCCCCTGCCGCGGGCTTCCATTCCTATTCCCCTGCCTTGCCCTTGGACCAGAGCCAACAAGTCTTGCTGAGAACGCCTCGACTGCTCCTTTTCTCTATTATTATAAACTTTCCAGGCTGTTTCTAACATAACATCCAGATCTTGCAATTGTGCCCCCTCCAGTTTCTGTAATTTCTCCCGAATAACTGGACCCTTGCTTGTTCCGTTTCAATATCTAAATCCATATATCTTTTTGCAGTTTCCTTCAATCTTTCTAAAAAAGCTGAAGGGGATTCATTCTTTTCCTGCCTAACATTATACAATTTTGACCAATTCATTTGTTTTGGCATAGCAGTCTGAACACCAATTAATAACCAGTCCTGATACCTCCGGAGGCGAAGCTGACCAGCCCCAGTATTATAATCCCACCGGGGTTCCTCTTTTGGGAAATTCTCATCAACATTACCGCCCACAGCCCCATTCCGAATATCCTCTCTTACTTTATCTCTTGCTACCCGTATAACCATATCTTTTTCTGTAGAATCCATTCATGTGTCAAGAATCACCTGCAAATCATCCCAATCGGGATTCTGCGTTTTAATTATCATCTTAATTATGCTTGCAACCTTGTCTGGGTTTTCCCGGTAAGGACCAGCTGATTGTTTCCAAATCATTAGATCTCCTGGTGAAAATGGGACTTTTACATAAACTGGTTCTCCCCTGACTCCTACCGCCTGTCTCAAGGGTGCTATTACATTTGACGGTTCACCCGCCTGTCTCAAGGGTGCTATTACATTTGACGGTTCACCCCCCTTTTGGGCTTCCTTTTCTCTGTTCCTAGTTCTGTGGGATATTGGTGTAGTTGTTACTCCTTTTACTCCGGTTGCTGCCCCCTCATCCCCACTGGAATCGATATCACGTTCAGTAAGACGCACAGGTGCCGAGGGTTTAAGGGGTTTAGGTGCAGAGGGATCAATTTCTGAAGGCGCAACGTCTAAACACGGCAGATCTGAAGCGTTGCCGCGGCTGCTCTCTACTGCCAAACACGTTATGCATTTCTTTTCCACCGTACAGCCCGTACATTTATCATTAATACCGTTCCTCTGGACTAACATTAACCCACATTCCTTCGTCCAGTCCTGGTTTTGTTCAAGATAGAAAAAGAGATCCACATACTGTACTTCATCCCATTTACCTTCCCTTTGACAAAACCTCATTAATTCAACAATAGTTCCATGTTCTAAAGTACCCTCCGGTGGCCAACGTACTTCATTAGGCAAGTCATATTCAGGCCACCAGTGAGTACAATATTCAACTAATTTCTTTTTACTCATAGATTGTGCAAATCCAGCCTCCTTCCAATGTTTCAACAAACAGTCTAATGGTGACATCTTTGTACCACACATACCAACACAAAAGAGTAACGCAGAGACGGGTTAATACAGAAAGATAACGCACGGATAACTTTGAAATCACCAGTCTCAACAGCGAACACAGGTCAAACTACCAGAACGATGATCTATATTCACTGTTGAAACCGGCGACCCCAGACAACCAGATAAATAACCAGACCAAGTGGTGAGCCTGAATAACACAAATAACAGACCAGGTGTGCACAAGTAACCAGACCCTAGGTGCACGCAGATAACCAGACAGGCAAAACCAGAACCAGATAACCAGATACCAGATGCCGAACCTGCAGAGGTTTCCCTCTGTCTAACGGACGGCTGCCTAGGCAATACCTCGGGAGCTCCCTGCCCAACCGAGCGTGGCTTTCGCCGCATCTGACCGGCAGGCTACCGGATGCCTGACCAGCAGGCTACAGGACCAGAACAGAACCAGACCAGATGGGTACCCAGTAATCCAGGTAAAACAACAGATAAAGCACCTTCTTACCAATCAGAGGTCCGTCGTGAGCAGCAGAGAGCCGGTCGCGTCCGACGCACTCCCCAAGAATACCTCGGTGCTAGCCAGAGCAGGATCGAGACGCGAGCCGTCTCAGCAATGCCCGCGAGGTCCCATCTGGGTTGCCAAAATGTTAGCAATCAGGACACATAACCACGGGCGTAGTTATATGCGGTGCTTTATTTCAGCGCTGGGAAACCAGGGGTTCGCACCCAAAACTGGCTTCCATCGTCAGTTTAGGTTACACAGTATTTATGCAGTCCATTCACATACATATTCATATATTCATTAGGATCATTAGAATATGTAACAGTTGCTCAACATTTATTGCAACATCGATTGCAACACCTTGGAACTACTTTGATCATGCGCAGTGTCCTCTGGTGGTCTTTCAGGGGGTCTTCAGGATGAAGTAAGTAGTCTTCATCGCCTCTGTCCTTTTCACCTTTTGATGCGGCACATGCGCACTACTCTATAATTGCACAACTGCTGACTAGCTTACTTTCCAGAGGTACTGTATATATTTCTCCTCATTCTAAGCATATTTGGGCTAAGATAAACGCTAGGTTGATAAGATAAAGGTATGCTCAATTCCCTTATTAGGTAAAACACGGTATGCAAAGGTTGAATCAGCCTGGTACCCATCCCAGAAAAGAACATCTTGTAAAATTGATCCTGTTAGTCTCCTATTAAGATTGACTGTATTGATTGTATTAGTATAATCCCCTATAAAATTGATTCTATCTCTAACATGTCCCCCCTTTGAGAATGCTTTTCTATTCTTAGACAATGCATTCTCACCTTCATCAACTATTTCGATTATTCTTCATAAGCTGGAGGGTTTTCGAATACAGGATTATCATAATTCCTGCTCAAGACACTAAAAATGCGATCACCTGTTTGACTAAGTACACGCCTAATACCTACATACAATAAGCAAAGATGCACAATCACAATTTCAAGTACCACTACACTTTCTAGTAGTGAATGTACCCATCCTCCCAAATTTAAGCCAAATGTATTCAACAGAGCGCCTATCCAGCTCTGTTCTGCATCCTGCTTTTCTTTTTGCAGCTCCATCTCTGTTTGGGTCAGTTGGGAAATGTCCTTCTCAACTTCTGAAGTTACGTTTGGAATATGGATGCAGCAATGATCAATTCTGTCTTTCAAATATCCACAGACACCATTTTCTTTCAGTAACATTATGTCGAGTGCCATTCTATTCTGCAAGGTCATTTTAGTCGTAGCCTGTAATTGTATATTAAGTTCCCGAAAAGCCTTTTTAGTTATTCTAGCCAATCGATCCATTTGCCCAATCAATTTATCAATCATTTCTCTATTTCTGTAGGCCGCAATTGGTGCAAAGAAAGATTCTAGTGCCCAGCCAAATTTGACACTGCTTGATGGTTCGTGCCACACATCTTCATCTACCTCTCGTTTGTGCCTAACCTGTAGAAGTTCTTGCCTATTTTTCAAGGGTGACTTTTTCCAAATAGGACATAGGGTCGGCAGTCCCAGAGTAATTTCCCTTACTGGTCCTCCTATTGGTAGGTGAGTTGTCCAGGTCCCATCACTTAAGGCCCAAACCAGATGTCCCACACTACCTATAACGCCTCTACAATCAATTCTATCTCCATCAATGCCTATTTTGGTTGCTTCCTTTGGATCCAATTGTTTCTGACAAATGCAACCTGCAATTGTTGCAACTTTAATGATGGACAGAGGTATTTCTTTTACATCTGTCTGGCAGGTTATTACTTGTGAACAATTCCACCATGGTACTGTTGTTCGTCCTGTTACATTGGACCACCGTACACACCATGGAAATGCTTCACTATATTGGTATTGTTGTACAATACTCAGTGTCCACATGTTATTCCATGATTCAGTTCTATTTTTGCTATTTTGATCTTTGCATTCCCAGTAAGTCCGTTCAACCTTTTCATTTACCGTCTCTTTGGTCCAGCTTTCATAGGTGCACTTGGTTTTCCACCCAGCACCTGGACCAAGTTTTCCTCTGAGTCTCATACAATCTTCTATTGTCATTACTTCTGTCTGGGGTCCGCTTTTTACCCATCGCTCAGTTGGGACTTCTTCTATTCTAGTGTGAGATTCACATGCTATTTTACTAGTTTTATTTACTTCTGGTAAGGTGGTAGATATTATTCCCCACTGTATTGGATCTTCAGCCGATTTTGGAATTGGAAGGCAAGCAGTGATGCTACTGGTATTCTGGGTCAATGCAAAATCTCGAATTAGCCCTATCATCAGATTCTCTGCCTGATTCTGTACGCTTTGTACTACCTGTGGCACCTGGGTACTTTCATCATTGTTTACTGCTCTTCGTGGCCTAATTTGCAATCCCATTTGAATTGTCCCATTTTCCCACCGTTTATCAGAGGCCTTGTGGAATAGAGTGGCACTTCCCCCTCCAATTTTCAAAAGTACAAACGCTCTAACCAAAATCACAATTCGGTAATGAAAACCAGACATTATTGCGATGTAATCTTGAGCGTGGTAGGACCCACTATCTGCGATTTCCACAGTCTTGGAACTCTTTTCACTCGGGTATAATGTATCCAGGAGTCTACTCCAGCAACTTTGACTGCGGTGAATGTAGTCAGGAGTACTTGATAGGGTCCGTCCCAGCGCTCTTTTAAGGGTTCTTCATTCCAGGTTCTTATATACACCGTGTCTCCAGGCTCTATATCATGTACCGGATTCTCGAGCGCTAGTGGGCGATTCCACACTAGTGCGGATCTGAGTCGATTCAATGTCCTGCCAAGAGACAACACATAATTGTGCAAGTCCTGATTACCTTTCACATGTACCTCTGGGTTTGGGTCTGGTGCTTCACATGGTTTGCCATACAAAATCTCGTATGAACTTACTGACATCCCACTCCTAGGTTTAATCCTAATGCGCAGCAATGCTATTGGCAAGGCCTGAGGCCATTGAATTTTTGCTTCCTGACAGATCTTGCTAAGTTGCCTTTTTAGAGTTTGATTCATTTTCTCCACTTGCCCACTAGACTGGGGTCTCCATGGGCTATGTAACTCCCATTTAATTCCCAAACATCTGCTGATTTCTTTTACTAATTGTGCCACAAAGTGTGGTCCCCTATCGGAAGATATCCCCAGTGGTACCCCAAACCTAGGGATTATTTCCTTTAGTAACCATTTTACAGTCTCTTTTGCTTGGTTGGTGCGACAAGGGAAAGCTTCTGGCCATCCTGAAAAGGTATCTACCCCAACTAGTATATACCTGAATCCTCGGGTTCTGGGGAGCTCTACATAATCTATTTGCCAATAATCCCCAGGTTGTACACCTGTCTTAATTTTCCCCATTTCTGTTTTTCTTCTTACTAAAGGATTATTTTTCAAGCAAATTTCACACTTAGCTGTAATAGACTTTGCCATTGTTAACATCTGGACCGAGATAATTTGTTTTCTTAGGTAAGCCACCAATGCTTCTGCACCCCAGTGACACTTCTGTTGTTCCGTCTGAAGTATTCCTCTCATAATAGTGGTTGGTACCACAACTTGTCCGTTGGTGGTTACATACCACCCAGAATTATTTTTGCTGGCTCTTACTAGACTTGCCAATTTTTCATCTTCTGTAGAATATTTAGGTGGTTCTGAAGGTAATAAATCAATTGCTCTTACCTTCTGGGAGACAAGGCCCACCATTGTTCTTACTTGCCGTGCTACTGACCGAGCTGTTTGATCAGCAAGCCGATTTCCCTCGATGATTTTTGATGTTCCACCTTGATGAGCTTTACAGTGCATTACAGCAACTTGTGATGGCTTTTGAATGGTCTTAAGCAGGTTCAGTATCTCCTGCTGGTACTTCATGTTTGTTCCTTGTGAAGAGAGCAGTCCCCGCTCTTTCCAAAGCTCCATGCACATGAACAACTCCAAAAGCATATTTTGAATCAGTCCATATATTAACTTTCTTGTTTTCGCTGAGTTCCAATGCTCTGGTTAAGGCGATTAACTCCGCTTTTTGTGCTGAGGTGTTTGATGGTAAGGGCTTAGCCTCAATTACTGTCTTGGCAGTAGTGATGGCATATCCTGCATACCGCATTCCGTTCTCCACAAAGCTACTGCCATCAGTAAAGAGTTCCCAGTCAGTTTCTGCCAGCGGAGTGTCTTTCAAATCAGGGCGACTTGCGTGGGTATATTTGATGACTTCCACGCAATCATGTTCCAGGTCTCCTTCTTCAGTACCTGCACCCAAAAACTCAGCAGGGTTCATTAGGTTAGTAGTTTTTAGAATAACATCATCTTGTTCTGTCAGAATTACCTGGTATTTCATCATTCTGCTTGCGGAAAGCCAATGGCCCCCCTTTTGTTCCAGTACTGTTGTCACCATATGGGATACAAACACTTCTATCCTTTTTCCCATAGTTAGTTTTCGGACCTCCTGGATCAGTATTACTGTAGCAGCTACCGCCCGTAAGCACGCCGGCCACCCAGCACTTACCGGATCTAGCTGTTTAGAAAAATAGCCGACAGGTCTTTTCCAAGATCCCAGTCGTTGGGTGAATACCCCCAAGGCAAGTCTTTGTCGCTCATGTACAAACAACTGAAACTCTTTGCTCAAGTCTGGCAGACCCAAGGCAGGTGCCTGCATCAAAGCTGGTTTCAATTTCTGGAAAGCCTCTCATTGTGGCTTTCCCCACACTAAGGTCTTATTCTTCTGTGCCTCATATAAAGGTTTGGCAGTAAGTCCATAGTCCATGATCCAGAGCCTGCACCATCCTGTCATTCCTAAAAAGGATCTTAATTCATGTAAGTTTCGTGGTTCTGAAATAGCACAGATAGCATGCACACGGTTTGTGTTTTCTGCTGTCCTTGAGAAAGCTCGCATCCTAAATAAATCACAGTCTCGGATAGAATTTGAGCTTTATTTTTCGATACTTTGTACCCATTCATTCCCAATTGGTTCAGTATTTCAATCGTTACCTGGATGCAGAGTTCTCGCGTCTCAGTCGCGATCAAAATGTCGTCTACGTATTGTAGCAACAGGTACCGTTGTCGAGGGATTATGATGTGGCCTTTCGTAGTCCATTCCTCGAGTTCCTTAGCCAACTGATTTCCAAAAATAGTTGGGCTATTCTTGAATCCTTGCGGAAGACGTGTCCAGGTTAACTGAGTTTTCCTTCCATTGTGTGGATTTTCCCATTCAAAGGCAAACAATTTTTTGCTTTCCTGGTCGAGGGGTATGCAGAAGAAGGCATCTTTTAAATCAAGTACAGTAAACCATTTCTATTTCTCCTTCACAGATGTTAACAAGGTATATGGGTTTACAAATACCGGATAAATGTCCTTAGTGATCTGGTTTACAGCCCGCAAATCTTGGACTAATCGGTAACTACCATCAGGCTTCTTTACTGGAAAAATTGGAGTATTATATTCTGATTCACATTCCTCTAGAATTCCATACCTCAAAAATTTTTCAATTACAGGCACTATTCCTAACCTAGCTTCTAGTTTCAGTGGGTACTGCCTCAACTGTACTGGCTTGGCATCTTCCTTCAGTTCCACTTTAACGGGCTGGGCCGTTTTCGATTTCCCAGGTATGTCAGTCGCCCATACCGTGGGGATCACTGCCTCCTCCACAGCTTGTGGTACCTCTGCTACTGGGTTTTCTTTTAACAGCAAAACTTGTCCTACCTTCGATTCTGGAATTTTCATTACCAGGTTTCCATTCTCGAATGTTATTACAGCATCCAATTTGGTCAGTAAGTCCCGTCCTAAAAGGGAAACTGGACGATCTGGAACATATAAGAACTCATGGGTTAACTCCTTTTCTCCAAAACACAGATCTAAGGGTTGTAGGAATGGCTGTACTTCTTCCTTCCCTGTGGCACCAACAATCGTCGTCTTTTTATTACTTACTGTTCCCTGTAAAGAATTTGGCACAGAATAAGTAGCCCCTGTGTCCACCAAAAAATCTCACATCCTGATCCCCCACTTGTATCGTCACCAGGGATTCCTTACTCTGGGTATCTGTTTCTGTGCTGCCATATAGTCAGCTGTTGTTATTATACTCCCCCAACACCATAGTTTGTATTGCATTCCCTGCTGCGCGTGGTACCCGACCCGTAGGGCCCAGACGATTCGAGCATTCATTTTTCCAGTGTCCTCCCTCCTTACAATAAGCACATTGATTTATACCAAGCTTTACAACAGGCCTCAGAGGAGTTCCCTGAACATTCCGAAAACCGCGCCCTCAGCCGCCTCTAGCTCCCCTGTCTTAATTTTCCCCATTTCTATTTTTCTTCTTCCTAAAGGATTATTTTTCAAGCAAATTTCACACTTAGCTGTAATAGACTTTGCCATTGTTAACATCTGGACCGAGATAATTTGTTTTCCTAGGTAAGCTACCAATGCTTCTGCACCCCAAAGGACGTTTCCTTGCTTTATATTTTCTACCACATCCATCTGGAGACGAGGAGGAAAGCCATCAGACCTGATGGATTACGCCAAAGCAAAAACCCCGGCTACTTGAGACACTTAGACTAAGCCTAAAAGGCAAAGATCTCTCCATAAGGATGGTTTTTAAACTCTACTTCCACAATCTGCTGGCAGGACAAAAGAATAAGCGGCAGATCTACTTAGACTGAGTCATGGTGGTTTGCTCCTAAGACCATGCATACCATGGGAAAATTTCAGAATTTCTGCTCTGGTTTTCAGTGTATTATACCAAAACACCCACCTGATGACATCATTTCAAGAGCAACAGCAGCAACTGGCAGAATTCAGCTTCTTTGGGGAACTGAGAAATTGCTGAGCTGACACCAAGTCCTGCTGTGTCTCTGTCACGCGCAGAGTGCCCGCATCCTCACCACGGTAGCGGGCATTGTGACAAAGGTTCTATGTCAGCTGGGTGTGGCAGCCGAACGCCCCCGAGGGGAGGGGGAGCCTGCCAGCCCCGGGCCTGTCACTGCCTGCTGTCCCCCCTGTCACCAGCGAGGCCTCTGAAAAGTTTCCAAAACATCCCCAGACTTGGGTCCAGCGTGGCCAAAAGTCTCCAAGAGACAAGTCGGAAAGAAGGATATGGAACAAAGGGAGAAAGCGAAGGGAGCAAGCCAAAGGGAGGGAAGAGGAAAAGCTAGTGCCGGGCTGCAGGACTGA
Organism: Patagioenas fasciata; assembly: GCF_037038585.1. Classification (NCBI taxonomy): domain Eukaryota; kingdom Metazoa; phylum Chordata; class Aves; order Columbiformes; family Columbidae; genus Patagioenas; species Patagioenas fasciata. The sequence goes on from NW_027288505.1 coordinate 1,076,388, forward strand.
AATGGAGGAATGGAAAGACAAAAGCCAGGAAGCAGGAGAGTTTGAGAAAAGGAGAGAGGAAAGAAGAGACATGCAGCCAGACGAGGGGTTAGTGAGAGAGGCTGGTACAGAGAACAGGATGAGAAGGAAATAAGGCAAAACAAGGCTAGACCAAAGGATGTTTCCTTGCTTTATATTTTCTACCACATTCATCTGGAGACAAGGAGGAAAGCCATCAGACCTGATGGATTAGGCCCAAGCAAAAACCCCGGCTACTTGAGACACTTAGACTAAGCCTAAAATGCAAAGATCTCTCCATCAGGATGGTTTTTATACTCTACTTCCACAATCTGCTGGCAGTACAAAAGAATAAGCGGCAGATCTACTTAGGAGCAAAGCACCGTGACACAGCCTAAGACCATGCATACCATGGGAATATTTCAGCATTTCTGCTCTGGTTTTCAGTGTATTACACCAAAACACCCACCTGATGACATAATTGCAACAGCAACAGCAGCAATTGGCAGAATACAGCTTCTTTGGGGAACTGAGAAATTGCTGAGCTGACACCAAGTCCTGCTGTGTCTCTGTCACGCGCAGAGTGCCCGCATCCTCACCACGGTAGCGGGCATTGTGACAAAGGTTCTATGTCAGCTGTTGCTCTTGCGACCGGCAAGAGAGCTACAACGAAGCATGCCGAACGGAGAAAATAGCAGCAGCTCATCTGTTCACACCTTGTTTCTGCCATGTGCTTGAACGCCAAGACGTTCGCGCTTCTGTGAGATGAAAGACGTCCTTCTTCATATGTGGTTGCTCACACCGGTCCACTTGTTAGTGTATCCATTCAGTGCTGGGCTGCGGGGCATTCAGAAGTGGCTCTGTGGAGACGTCTGCATAGAGACAGCTGTCAGAACACGCACACTCGATTGTTCACCAAAACATATGCAGACGCGTCCTTACCCTGTAGATTTGGATGCACAGAGTTCCCTGTGTTCGCAAGAGACAAGGGAATCGCATCTGTACGCACAGAAGCAATAGCGGACCGTTTCCCTTGGAGTGAACACGAAAGAGCTGTCTATACACTCGCAGACATGGGAACGTGCCTCAATGCAGTCACAGAGGCAGCAGCTTTTGAACAGAGGCTCTGGTGATTCTGGCACACTCCTGAAAGTCGCGCACACTGCTGTTCACTCGCTAAACTACCTCTTTGGAAACACGTCTCCGGTCCATGTACCGCTCAGATTTCTTCTCGTGTAACTGTGAACTGTGTCAGCGCGGGGATTCCGTCTCTGTTGAGCAGATGTCAATCCTGCCTCGCTTTTGCTTTGTTGCCTCTACCAAGATGATTTCCCCTTTCTCTCTTCACTGGAGCAGGCAGACACAGCCAACGCACAGCAAGTGTCAAGAGACACACTCCATCCGCTGAGCTCAACGCTTGTGCAGATGCACGTGTGCGACGAAGTCAACACACGTGCTTGTGGAGAGAAAGAAAGGGACTCACAGGCGTGTGGAGCGACGGATAGAAAGAGCAGGCGCTAAGGAACACAGAGTTTCAGGCAGACTGTCTCCACACAAACAGGCACCTGTCTGCAGGTATCCTAGATCTTGATTCTTGAACTTGAGAAAACACGCGTCTGAGCAAAACTCCCAAACGCTTCCAGGAAAGACACAGGCTCTCCCACAAGCACACAAGTGTTTGCCCTCAGCTATAGATCAGCGACAAGCTTGTGAAGAGATGCCCTGCTATTCTTTCGCCTTATGGCATCACGTGTTTCGTTTCTCTTGGAGATCGATTGCTAAGCGTCTTTCCTCGGGCGACTGTGAAGCATTTGCCACCGGAGGAGAAGTAGCACGGAGCAGCATTCAGTACTGTCTACGTCACGGCCCCTTATAAAACAGCGGCACTGGCGCACACACACACAGAGGAGACGGCGGCACTGGCGCACACACACACAGAGGAGACGGCGGCACTGGCGCACACACACACAGAGGAGACGGCGGCACTGGCGCACACACACACAGAGGAGACGGCGGCACTGGCGCACACACACACAGAGGAGACGGCGGCACTGGCGCACACACACACAGAGGAGACGGCGGCACTGGCGCACACACACACAGAGGAGACGGCGGCACCACTTAAAAACTTCAAGATGCTGGGAAGAAGTGCCAGTCCCTTAGACTGGAGGGGTAAAGAGCAGAGCTGCCGATGCAGCCCAGAACTACACCATAAAACACAACTGCGCAGAAACATCCAAAATGCAGAAACCATCCACGCTTTCAGCTGCTGATACAAGAAAACCAGGACCTGATTGGCGCTACGCCAACTGGCACCGGCGCTCCGGATCCCGGGATGGCGCCCGGGATGCCTGTCGGGTCCCTCAAGCGCGACGAGACCCCGGGACCGTCTGACAGGCACAATGCAAGCCTCCCGACCTGCAATACAACACTGACACGAGGCTGGAGCTGCCCTGCCCGGGACACGCTGGCATCGCACTGTGAAGTTCCCTGGACCCTTCGCCTGCCCAAAAGGGACTGTTCCTGGATCACCCTTGCCCCAAAGAGAACTTTACCCCCCTCCCTGCAGTTCCCAACCCCTTCCCAGCCCCCCAGCCTCCACTTATCTTTCAGAGGGCCAAGAGACTGAATCCATCTTCAACAGAGGAAAACACCACATGTGCTGATAGAGATCGTCCTGCATCACCAAGTTCCTCCTTGTCCTGGTTTTGTTAAAAAACAAGTTTCTCTTTTAGTGAATTTTTGCCTGTCAGCTAAAGCCTTCATATTAGCTGCATTTTCCTGGAGAACCCAACACATGTTTTGGTTAAACCTAGCAATGGAATGCAAACTTATTGATAAGCACGGATGGACATCTCGCGAGAGGGGCAACGAGAAACTGATGATCGAGAGACTGACCAACCGTGTATAACATTCCATTCACGTGAATACTTCATATAAAAGTGGGAGATCACGAGGATCTCGGCCCCTTTTTTCCCTTTTTGCCCTTTTTCCCTTTTTCCTCATGGCTGACATTAGGAGAGGACCTTGCTGGTCGTCCCTGCGAACTGAGGCCTAGTGAGAGACTGAATCCAGCTCCAGTTGGCTACAGAGTCTATATCCAGGACTTTGGGTGCTGGCTCTGCAGTTGCTGAGACTTACAAGATTGGTTTTGTATATTTTGTATTATTTTCTCTATTCTTATTAGCAGCATTAGTAAAACATTTTTAACTTTTCCAACTCTCTTCTCTCTGTCCTTCTTTCCCTCCCGATCGCCTGTCCTGAGTAGGAAGGGGGGAGAGGGAGGGGCAAAAGGGGGAAGTGGGGGGGAGAGGAGGTTAACAATACATCTGCCAGGGTTTGATTGTCACCCCGCAATATTAACCCTCGACAGATAATTAGCACCCAACGTGGGGCAAGAGAAAGGGGTAAATTTGGAGATTTTTGGCTTTTCTACTGCTCTGACGTACCTTTCAATTTTCTTGGCACGGTGGCAACTCATAGAATTGTGATACTCACGCGTATGTTTGCTTTGGATATTATTTAGTGGTATTAAGGCAAAGTGAATTACATTGATTTAAAGATGTTATGGCAAAAGTTGTATCAGTTATTTTCTACATTGTGCTCGCTGATCCCATATCTGTGTTGATGTTTCTTTCTGAATCAAAGTATTCATTATATAACAACAAGAAACTGGACAGCGGTCATGATGATTCTGTGTGGTATGGCACTGGTTTATTTCATTATACTGCAGCCGCTAATGAATTTCTACTCGCTTCTGCTTTACCTTGAAAAACCTCCAGGAGAGATTAAAGAGCAGAATGGCTCTATATTTGCTAATTGGTCAAGCGAATCTTTAGAAAGGCTGACTAACAATACTTTTGTGTTTTCGCTAGGACAATTTGCAAATGTTTTAGAGAACTTTGAATATCCTTGGAGCTTTGTAGAACTGTGATGGTGTTATCTGGTTTGCTGAATGTGTGGCAGTTTGTGTTACTGTTAAGAGAAATGAGGTTCAATAGGAGGTTTGCGTTTCTTTTTAGTCCTGAGATTTGCAGTGCGTCTTCGGAAGCTTTAGCAAAAAGCACTCCTAGCCGCTCGAGAAAAGGCAAAACAGCCAAAGCTGCTGCTGCAGCCACTGCCCCCCCAACCGCAGCTTCACAGGCTGAAGCTACAGCTCCTCCGCAGAGCTCCTCTGCCAAGGTCGCTGCAGATAACGTTACTTCTCCAGCCTCAAAGTCTAACAAGGCAGCCCCCCCGCCTTCACACACTGGGCACTGTTGCTGCTGTAACCACAGCAATCACTGTGACAGTCATTCAGACTCTGAAAGTGAATCAAATGATGGTGAACCCATATCAGCATCAGTTGCTGGTTGTAAGAAAGTCACTAGAAAGACCACCCGTGCAGCAGGTGATGGCACAGGGCCAACATCAACCCAAGGGGCATCATCAGGACAGGGTGGAGATGAAGTGACCACCACTCGGTCCTTTTCTCCAGGTGAGCTGAGAGATCTGCGAAAAGACTTCAGTCGTCGTGAAGGCGAGAATATTTTAACCTGGCTGCTGCGATGCTGGGACAATGAGGCAGAAACAATTGAATTGGAAGGTGGTGAAGCCAGGCAACTGGGATCTCTGTAAAAAGATTCCACCATTGATAGGGCAATTTCAAGAGAGTCTAATGCCTCTACTCTCTGGACCCGACTCCTGGCAGCTATGAAAGTCAGATTTCCCTACAAGGAAGATTGTATATCCAAGTTAGGGAAATGGAATACTATGGAGAGAGGTATCCAGTTCCTGAGAGAATTAGCTGTGCGAGAGATCATCTATCTAGGACCAAACAGCCAAGAGGGGACAGACCCAGATAGAATCAATTGTACAAAATCTATGTGGTGCAGATTTGTACAAAGTGCACCACCTGCATATGCTAAGTCATTGGCAGGAATGGTCTGGTCAGCTAGAGGTATACAAGAAATTAATGAAGTGATTGAGCAGCTCCGGTAGTTTGAGGACAGCCTTGCTGGTTCTCTACGGGCTTGTGTCTCCGCTGTGGAGAAACTGTGTGAAAAATCTGATGACCGGTTTGAAAAGCTGTTGCAAGAAATCAAAGAGCTCAGAGAAGACTCGTACCGTTCACGACCTGCACAAACCTATGTTTCAGCTGTTAAGAGAAGGCGTTTCCAATCTCGAGAGAGAGGGCAGAGACAGCCCACAAAAAGAGGTTCACTGTGGTTCTTCCTACAGGAGCAGGGAGAAAACATCAATAAGTGGCATGGAAGGCCTACCTCAACTTCAAGAACGAGTACGTGAGATAAAAGGAAAAACTCCTAGGAAAGTGGCTGCTCCAGTTTACAAAAGGAGCAGAAGAGATTCTGATGCTCTTGAAGGAACCTCTAATTCACACCCAGAGACTGTGCAAAACAGGAATTAGAGGTGCCCTGCCTCCAACCAGGTGGAGGAAAGGGATAACAGAGTTTATTGGACTGTAGAAATACTATGGCCTGGTACAACACAACCCCAGGAGTACAAAGCTTTAGTGGACACTGGTGCTCAGTGCACAATAATTCCTTCTAATTATAAAGGAACGCAATCCATCAATATTGTTGGAGTGACTGGGGGATCCCAGGAACTGACTGTTGTAGAGGCTGAAATGAGCCTAACTGGAAAAAACTGGCAAAAGCATCCCATTGTGACTGGTCCAGATGCTCCGTGCATCCTTGGTGTAGACTACCTCAGGAAAGGGTATTTTAAGGACCCAAAAGGGTATAGGTGGGCATTTGGTATAGCAGCTGTGGACACTGAGAAAATTGAACAGCTGTCTGATTTGCCTGGTCTTTCAGATGACCCTTCTGTTGTAGGACTGCTGATGGTTGACGATCAGCAGGTGCCAATTGCTACCACGACGGTGCATCGCTGGCAATATCACACCAATCGAGACTCTTGGATTCCTATCCAGAAGCTGATTCGTCAATTGGAAAGCCAGGGTGTGATCAGTAAGACTCGCTCACCTTTTAACAGCCCAATCTGGCCAGTGCGTAAGTCTAATGACGAGTGGAGACTAACTGTAGACTATCGTTGCCTGAATTAAGTTACACCACCACTGAGTGCTGCTGTGCCTGACATGCTAGAACTGCAATTTGAGCTGGAGTCAAAGGCAGCCAAGTGGTACGCTACAATTGACATTGCTAATGCATTTTTCTCTATTCCTGTAGCAGCAGAGTGCAGGCCGCAGTTTGCTTTCACCTGGAGGGGCATCCAGTATACATGGAATCGCTTGCCCCAGGGGTGGAAACACAGTCCTACCATCTGCCATGGACTGATCCAGACCACGCTGGAGCAAGGTGAAGCTCCAGAACACTTGCAATATATTGATGACATCATCGTATGGGGCGACACAGCGAAAGAAGTCTTCGAGAAAGGTGAGAGAATAATTCCTATTCTTTTGGATGCTGGTTTTGCCATAAAACGAAGCAAGGTCAAGGGACCTGCACGAGAGATCCAGTTTTTAGGAATAAAATGGCAAGATGGCTGTCGTCAGATCCCAATGGATGTGATCAACAAAATTGCAGCAATGTCTCCACCTACTAATAAAAAGGAGACACAGACTTTCTTGGGCATTGTAGGTTTTTGGAGAATGCATATTCCTGACTACAGCCACATTGTGAGCCTCTCTATCGAGTGACTCGTAAAAAGAACCAATTTGAGTGGGGCCCTGAACAACGACAGGCCTTTGAACAAATTAAGCGTGAGATAACTCATGCGGTGGCCCTTGGACCAGTCCAAACTGGACTAGGTGTTAAAAATGTGCTCTACACCGCAGCCGGAGATAATGGACTTACCTGGAGCCTCTGGCAGAAAACACCAGGAGAAACCCGAGGTCAACCCTTAGGTTTTTGGAGTCGAGGATACAAAGGATCTGAGGCCAACTATACTCCAACTGTAAAGGAAATACTAGCAGCATATGAAGGAGTTCGAGCTGCTTCAGAAGTGATCGGCACCGAAAACGCTCCGCAACGACAGCGACGCCAAAACCAGAGATGGCATCAATCGAAACACCCTGCAGGGAGGCAGTGATGAGGCAAGGAGCCTCTTCTGCAACCCCAGGAAAAAGGACCCCAACGTCACGGCCCCTTATGAGACGGCGGCACTGGCGCGCACACACCCACAGAGCAGACGGCGGCACTGGCGCGCACACACCCACAGAGCAGACGGCGGCACTGGCGCGCACACACCCACAGCGCAGACGGCGGCACTGGCGCGCACACACCCACAGCGCAGACGGCGGCACTGGCGCGCACACACCCACAGCGCAGACGGCGGCACTGGCGCGCACACACCCACAGCGCAGACGGCGGCACTGGCGCGCACACACCCACAGCGCAGACGGCGGCACAACCTAAGAACTTCTTCCCAGCATCTTGAAGTGTCAGTCCCTAGGACTGGAGGGGTAGAGAGCAGAGCTGCTGATGCAGCCCAGAATGACACCATAAATCACAACTGACCAGGAACATCCAAAATGCAAGAACCGTCCACGCTTTTGGCTGATGATACAAGAATCCAGCACCCGATTGGCATTACACCAATTAACACCGGTATTCCGGATCCCGGGATGGCACCTGAGAGGCCCGTTGGGCCCCCGGAGGACAGCGAGACCCCGGGATCATCTGACAGATGCAAGGCAGGCTTCCCGAGCTACACGACAATGCAGACGCAGGCTGGAGCTGCCCTGCCCGGCACATGCTGGCATCGCACTGTAAAGTTCCCTGGACCCTTTACCCACCCAAAGGGGACTTGTCCTGGACAGCCCTTTCCCTTATCAGAACTTTACCCCCATCCCTGCGATTCCCGGCCCCTTCCCAGCCCCATGCCTCCACTTATCTTTCAGAAGGCCGAGGGACCAAATCCACCTTCGACAGAGAAAACGCCACGTGCAATAACGGAGATGTTCCTGCATTGCCGGGGTCCTCTTCAACATCTACAGTAACACAGGAAAAGACACGCTCACTAAGCCGTGCCAGCATACAGTATAGCGGGGTAAACGCCGACTCCTCCCGCAACACCCACCTCCTCCTAAGTTCCTCGGCGTTCCGTTTGGCACGTCGTGTCACGGGTGCGGTCACAAACCCTCATCGCTCGTAACACCTAAGACAGCGAGAAACAAAAGAACTGTAGGGCTTGGAGCGAGTCCCCAGCCCCACGCTCCTCCTCGCCCATACCCCGGCTCACCAGAAACGTTCCTCCAAGTCCAAAGGGCACAAAAGGAGCCTGCAAAACAAGAAGGAAACGCTGAACCGAGTCACCGAGCGACACCGGGCTCCTCGACACCCACCGCCGCCTCACCTTCTCGGCTGCTGACCGGCGTGCGGCTTTGCCCCTCCGAGCTGGTCCACGGCACCTGCGAAAACAAAAGCACCTGCTCGGACGCTGCTCAAAAACAGCCCGCCCGTAGACGGGCCCGTCTCCCCCTCCTTTACCTTGGCCGCTCTCCCACCTGCCTGCCCACCCTTGCTTTTGACTGCAACGCCGTTGACCACAGGGGTTCAGCTGCCGCCTGTAAAACACAACCCAATGACGCTGACACCTGCACTGGCAACACGGTACCTGAAACGAGCGGCTGCTTCGGCCCGATGCTCATTGTTCACCTTGCCCGAGGAGATGTGGTGCTAATACCCAGGTTTCCTCTTTGCTTCTATGAAAGAGACAAATGACCAAACTTACATAGAGCCACACGACACATCTTCCCGCTGGCATCACACACCGACCCACCTGCTTATGGCGCGCTGCTCGCCTCTTCTGTTGCTCTTTCGAACCAAGTCATCCCTCTACCTCTGAAAATAAGGTATTCAACAAGTCACCCAGACGCTCATCAACAGCTTGACCATTCCACAGGTTTGCTTTCTATTCAGGAATCCCACCCGACACTCTAATTGAGTCCCTAAAACACTGGGGAACGGACTGCCAGCTCCCCTGCCCACAGCTACTGCATCCCAGATGATCGCCCAACCTTTGCCTACACACTTGAATCTGTCAACAGATTAACCCTGGACTCCTAGAGTTTGCTCTACCCGCCCCTGACTCCACACCACCGGGCAGAGCAGCTCCGAGCCGAACGTGCACGTGCGCAGACAAACGCGCCACAGAACGCTATGGACAACACAACCGCAACAGCACCAAAAACGCTCTGCAATGACAGTGACCCAAAACCAGAGACGGCATCAATCCAAATGCCCTGCAGGGAGGCAGTGATGAGGCAAGGAGCCTCTTCTGCAGCCCCAGGAAAAAGAAAAAGGAACCGAACATCACACCCTTACGAGACGGCGGCACTGCCACACACACACGCAGAAGAGACGGCGGCACGACCTAAGAACTTCTTCCCAGCATCTTGAAGTGCCAGTCCCTTAGACTGGAGGAGTAGAGCGCAGAGCTGCTGATGCAGCCCAGATTGACACCGTAAGTCACAGCTGACCAGAAACGTCCAAAATGCAAGCACCGTCCACGCTTTTGGCTGATGATACAAGAATCCAGCACCCGATTGGCTCTACGCCAATTAACACCGACATTTCGGATCCCAGGATAGCACCTGAGAGGCCCGTTGGGCCCCCGGAGCACAGCGAGACCCCGGGATCGTCTGACAGGCACGAGGCGAGCTTCCCGAACTACACGACAACAGGCGCCGGCGGGAGCTGCCCTGCCCGGCAGATGCTGGCATCGCACCGTAACGTTCCCTGACCCCTTATCTGCCCGTAGGGGACCGCTCCTAGACTGCGCTTTTCTGTCTGAGAACTTTAAACCCACCCTGCGATTCCCAGCCCCTTCCCAGCCCTCGTGCCTCCACTTATCTTTCAGAGGGCCGAGGGACTGAATCCACCTTCGACAGAGGAAAATGCCACCTATGCTAACGGAGATCTTCCCGCAGTTGTCGCTTTCTCCATCGTCGCCTACAGTAAGGAAAGCGAGAACACGCACGCTATCGAGCCCCCAAATAATATTTATCCATAGTAGCCTACGGTTCATTGCTCACCTTGGCTGAGTTCTGGGAGGTACATTTGAATGATCCACCGGGGGCCGCCGCATGCTGCAAAGGTTCTGGAGACAAGACTCTCTTCCAGGAGAAGAGATGACATTAACAACTACTAATACAGCAATACAAACCAAAAAACAACACTCCCTCTCCATTGTAGTCAGGAATCTTGGGAAAATGCAAAGCACCTGGAAGTGAATCAACAAAAGAAACATAACAACAAACAACTTTTCTACTACAGCTGTTGTTAAACCTTCGCTGTTCTTGAAGCTCTTACATCAAACAAGCACCTCTGCTTGTCCAAAGACATCTGCCTATTTGGATTAAACATCTCAAAAGCTGCTGAAGGAGCAGCAGAGAACCACCACCGAAGAGGCTCTGGAGCAGAATGAGCTCCCTGCCCGGGGACCGGGGCTCAAATACCCAGGGCTCCGCCCACCCCTTCCCACAAACCCCTGGGAAAGGGGCAGGGTCATTCACCCCAGACCCCCTCACCACCCTTATCAAATTACCTGGAATCTCCCTGAAAATGACAGCACCTGCACTTTATTGCTGCTATTGCAGCTACAATGAGACCGAGTATGGATTTCAACTTAGTTTTTCTAGGGAGCAGATAGAAAGTGAAATACAACTGCCAGCACTCCATCTCCATTGAAGTCAGGAATTTTGGGAAAATGCAAAGCACCTGGAACCGAATCAATGAATGAAACATAATGACAAACAACCTTTCTACTACAGCTGCTACTGAACCTTTGCTGCTCCTGAAGCTCGTACCTCGAACAGACACCTCCACTTCTCCAAAGACATCTGCCCATGTAGATTAAACGGCTCAAAAGCTGCCGAGGGGAGGGGTCGATCATCCCAGGCCCCGCCCACCACCCTTATAAAATCACCTGGACCCTAACTAGAAATGACAGCACCTGTGGGAGATTTAAGGGATTTTCTTAAGGTTGTTGTGCAGATGGGTTTCTGTTAGATAGAGATTTATTTCTGAACTAGACAAAGCGACTCCAAGGTTGGCGCGAAGGCTGAAAAACAACATCTGTTATGAGAGTGAGGTAATTCTATAATAACAAGACCCGAATGTGGACGATATCCGATCAGCCGACGCGTGTTTGGAATGTGGACGCTTATCGGGAAATAACTGCGTATATAAGGAGGCTTGTCTCTGTAATAAATGGCTTCGCTTGAATTCGTGTTGAGTTGCGTGGAGTCCGTGAGTTTGCGCCCTCGCAAGCGGTGACCCCGACGTGATCCCTAAGGAGAATTTACGGAAGGCGCACGACCGCTGCAGGGAGTGAGCCCGAGCTGGAACGGCTCGGCTGGACCATGACCGGGACGCGGGCTGCGGGCTGCGTGACTCCCGATTGATGGCTACGGAGTGACAGAGGAGGGATAAAGGATCCGATATCGTCGCAACGGACGCCCAAAGAGGTGAGCAGCTGGGGGCGAGAGGAGATGGGGCAGAATATTTTTAAAGAAGAAGAAGAAATACTGCGGCTCCTCTTGCATATTCTCTCTAAGAGAGTGGTGAAGTATGAGAAGAGTAACCTCAAAAGATTGTTAATTTGGTGCAGAGGCAGTGGGTTTCCTGCTGACCTGTTAGGAGTTTTTCAAATAAAGACCTGGGAAAAAGTGGGAACTGTGTTGTGGAAGGCGATTAGTCGCAGTGAAAAATATATTCTCAGCCTTGTAACCACCTGTAAACTGGTAATTACTACAGTGAAGCAATTAAAACCTGGAAAGACTGTTATAAGCATTAGTGACTCAAAACTTAAACTTGAACTTTGGGATGATATGTAAAAACCTAACCCTAACCCTAAACCCTAACCCGGTGTGAAGTGGCTGGGGCGGAGGTGTGAAGTGAAGTGGCCAGGCAGGCCAGGAGTTCAGGAGGGGACCCGCCCAGGAGTTCAGGAGGGGACCAGGAGTTCAGGGAGGGACTGAAGAATTCAAGAGGGGACCTAGGAGTTCAGGGGGTAACCCAAGAGTTCAGGAGCGGACGCAGGAGTGCAGGAGCGGACCCAGGAGTGCCCCAAAGGACCCAGGAGTTCAGTAGGGGACCCAGGAGTGCCCCAAAGGATCCAGAGTTCAGGAGGGGACCCAAGAATTCAGGAGGGGACCCAGGAGTACCACAAAGGACCCAGGAGTTCAGGGGGGAACCCAGAAGTTCTGAGGGGACCCAAGAGTTCAGGAGGGGACCCAAGAGAGCCCCAAAGGATTCAGAGTTCAGGACGGGACCGACCCAGGAGTTCAGGAGGGGAACCAGCAGTGCCCCAAAGGACCCAGGAGTTCAGGGGGGAACACAGGAGTTCGGAGGGGACCCAGGAGTTCAGGAGGGGACCCAGGCGTTCTGAGGGGACCCAGGAGTGCCCCAAAGTACCCAAGAGTTCGGGGGGGACCCACCCAGGAGTTCGGGAGGGGACCCACCCAGGAGTTCAGGAGGGGACCCAGCAGTGCCCCAAAGGACTCAGCAGTTCAGGGGGGAACCCAAGAGTACTGAGAAGACCCAGGAGTTCTGAGGGGACCCAAGAGTTCCCCAAAGGACCCAAGAGATCAGGAGGGGACCCACCCAGGAGTTCAGGAGGGGACCCAGGAGTTCAAGGGGGAACCCAGGAGTGCCCCAAAGGATCCAGAGTTCAGGAGGGGACCCAGGAGTGCCCCAAAGGATCCAGGGTTCAGGAGGGGACCCAAGAGTTCAGGAGGGGACCCAGGAGTGCCCCAAAGGATCCAGAGTTCAGGAGGGGACCCAGGAGTGCTCCAAAGAATCCAGGGTTCAGGACGGGAACCAAGAGTTCAGGAGGGACCCACCCAGGACTTCAGGAGGGGACCCATTCAGGAGTTCAGGAGGGACCCATTCAGGAGTTCAGGAGGGAGACCAAGAGTGCCCCAAAGGACCCAGGAGTTTAGGGTGGGACCCAAAAGTTCAGGAGGGACCCACCCAGGACTTCAGGAGGGGACCCATGAGTTCTGAGGGGACCCATTCAGGAGTTCAGGAGGGGGACCAGGAGTGCCCCAAAGGATCCAGAGTTCAGGAGGGGACCCAGGAATGCCCCAAAGGACCCAGGAGTTCAGGGGGGAACCCAGGCGTTCTGAGGGGACCCAGGAGTGCCCCAAAGGACCCATGAGTTTAGTGGTGAAGCCAGGAGTTCTGAGGGGACCCAAGAGTTCCCCAAAGGACCCAAGAGCTTAGGAGGGGACCCAGGAGTGCCCCAAAGGATCCAGAGTTCAGGAGGGGACCCAGGAGTGCCCCAAAGGATCCAGAGTTCAGGGGGGGAACCGGGAGTGCCCCAAAGGATCCAGAGTTCAGGAGGGGACTCAAGAGTTCAGGAGGGACCCACCCAGGACTTCAGGAGGGGACCCAGGAGTTCTGAGGGGACCCATTAAGGAATTCAGGAGGGACCCATTCAGGAGTTCAGGAGGGGGACCAGGAGTGCCCCAAAGGACCCAGGAGTTCAGGGTGGGACGCAAAAGTTCAGGAGGGACCCACCCAGGACTTGAGGAGGGGACCCAGGAGTTCTGAGGGGACCCATTCAGGAGTTCAGGAGGGGGACCAGGAGTGCCCCAAAGGACCCAGGAGTTCAGGAGGGGACCCAAGAGTGCCCCAAAGTATCCAGAGTTCCGGAGGGGACCCGCCCAGGAGTTCCGGAGGGGACCCGCCCAGGAGTTCCGGAGGGGACCCGCCCAGGAGTTCAGGAGGGGACCCGCCCAGGAGTTCCGGAGGGGACCGGGAGTTCAGGGAGGGACTGAAGAATTCAGGAGGGGACCTAGGAGTTCAGGGGGTAACCCAGGAGTTCAGGACCGGACCCAGGAGTTCAGGAGAGGACCCAGGAGTGCCCCAAAGGACCCAGGAGTTCAGTGGGGAACCCAGGAGTTCTGAGGAGACCCAAGAGTGCCCCAAAGGACCCAAGAGATCAGGAGGGCACCCAAGGGATTAGGAGGGACCCACCCAGGAGTTCAGGAGGAGACCCAGCAGTGCCCCAAAGGACCCAGGAGTTCAGGGGGGAACCCAGGAGTTCTGAGGGGACCCAAGAGTTCCCCAAGGGACCCAAGAGCTTACAGGGGGACCCAGGAGTGCCCCAAAGGACCCAAGAGTTCAGGAGGGGACCCAAGAGTTCAGGAGGGGACCGAGGAGTACCCCAAAGGACCCAGGAGTTCAGTGGGGAACCCAGGAGTTCTGAGGGGATCCAAGAGTGACCCAAAGGACCCAAGAGATCAGGAGTGGACCCACCCAGGAGTTCAGGAGTGGACCCACGCAGGAGTTCAGGAGTGGACCCACGCAGGAGTTCAGGAGGGGACCCACCCAGGAGTTCAGGAGGGGACCCAGCAGTGCCCCAAAGGACCCAGGAGTTCAGGGGGGAACCCAGGAGTGCCCCAAAGGATCCAGAGTTCAGGAGGGGACCCAGGAGTGCCCCAAAGGATCCAGAGTTCCGGAGGGGACCCAGGAGTTCAGGAGGGACCCATTCAGGAGTTCAGGAGGGGACCCAGAAGTGCCTCAAAGGACCCAAGAGTTCAGGAGGGGACCCGCCCAGGAGTTCAGGAGGGGACCCGCCCAGGAGTTCAGGAGGGGACCCGCCCAGGAGTTCAGGAGGGACCCGCCCAGGAGTTCAGGGAGGGACTGAAGAATTCAGGAGCGGACCCAGGAGTGCCACAAAGGATCCAGAGTTCAGGAGAGGACCCAGGAATGCCTCAAAGGACCCAGGAGTTCAGGGGGGAACCCAGCCAGTCTGAGGGAAGCCAGGAGAGCCCCAAAGTAACCAGGAGTTCAAGAGGGGACCCACCCAGGAGTTCAAGAGGGGACCCACCCAGGAGTTCGGGAGGGGACCCACCCAGGAGTTCGGGAGGGGACCCAGCAGTGCCCCAAAGGGCCCAAGAGTTCAGGGGGGAACCCAAGAGTACTGAAAAGACCCAGAAGTGCCCCGAGGGACCCAGGAGTTCAGGGGTGAACCCAGGAGTTCTGAGGGGACCCAAGAGTTCCCCAAAGGACCCAAGAGCTTAGGAGGGGACCCAGGAGTGACCCAAAGGATCCAGAGTTCAGGAGGGGACCCAAGAGTTCAGGAGAGGACCCAGGAGTGCCCCAAAGGACCCAGGAGTACAGTGGGGGACCGAACAGTTCAGGAGGGGGACCAGGAGTGCCCCAAAGGACCCAGGAGTTCAGTGGGGAACCCAGGAGTTCTGAGGGGACCCAAGAGTGCCCCAAAGGACCCAAGTGATCAGGAGGGCACCCAAGTGATCAGGAGGGCACCCAGGAGTTCAGGAGGGACCCAACCAGGAGTTCAGGTGGGGACCCAGCAGTGCCCCAAAGGACCCAGGAGTGCCCCAAAGGATCCAGGGTTCAGGAGGGGACCCAAGAGTTCAGGAGGGACCCACCCAGGACTTCATGGCGGGACCCACCCAGGAGTTCAGGAGGGGACCCATTCAGGAGTTCAGGAGGGACCCATTCAATAGTTCAGGAGGGAGACCAGGAGTGCCCCAAAGGACCCAGGAGTTTAGGGTGGGACCCAAAAGTTCAGGAGGGACCCACCCAGGAGTTCAGGAGGGACCCACCCAGGACGTCAGGAGGGGACCCATGAGTTCTGAGGGGACCCATTCAGGAGTTCAGGACGGGGACCAGGAGTGCCCCAAAGGATCCAGAGTTCAGGAGGGGACCGAGGAATGCCCCAAAGGACCCAGGAGTTCAGGGGGGAACCCAGGCGTTCTGAGGGGACCCAGGAGTACCCCAAAGGACCCAGGCGTTCAGGGGTGAACCCAGGAGTTCTGAGGGGACCCAAGAGTTCCCCAAAGGACCCAAGAGCTTAGGAGGGGACCCAGGAGTGCCCCAAAGGATCCAGAGTTCAGGAGGGGATCCAGGAGTGCCCCAAAGGATCCAGAGTTCAAAAGGGGAACCAGGAGTGCCCGAAAGGATCCAGAGTTCAGGAGGGGACTCAAGAGTTCAGGAGGGACCCACCCAGGACTTCAGGAGGGGACCCAGGAGTTCTGAGGGGACCCATTCAGGAGTTCAGGAGGGACCCATTCAGGAGTTCAGGAGGGGGACCAGGAGTGCCCCAAAGGACCCAGGAGTTCAGGGTGGGACCCAAAAGTTCAGGAGGGACCCACCCAGGACCTGAGGAGGGGACCCAGGAGTTCTGAGGGGACCCATTCAGGAGTTCAGGAGGGGGACCAGGAGTGCCCCAAAGGATCCAGAGTTCAGGAGGGGACCCAAGAGTTCAGGAGAGGACCCGCCCAGGAGTTCAAGAGGGGACCCACCCAGGAGTTCGGGAGGGGACCCAGCAGTGCCCCAAAGGACCCAAGAGTTCAGGGGGGAACTCAAGAGTACTGAGGAGACCCAGAAGTGCCCCAAAGGACCCAGGAGTTCAGGGGTGAACCCAGGAGTTCTGAGGGGACCCAAGAGTTCCCCAAAGGACCCAAGAGCTTAGGAGGGGACCCAGGAGTGCCCCAAAGGACCCAGGAGTTCAGTGGGGGACCAGGAGTGCCCCAAAGGACCCAGGAGTTCAGTGGGGAACCCAGGAGTTCTGAGGGCACCCAAGAGTTCAGGAGGGCACCCAAGTGATCAGGAGGGACACACCCAGGAGTTCAGGAGGGACCCACCCAGGAGTTCAGGAGGGACCCACCCAGGAGTTCAGGAGGGGACCCAGCAGTGCCCCAAAGGACCGAGGAGTTCACGGGGGAACCCAGGAGTGCCCCAAAGGATCCAGAGATCAGGACGGGACCCAGGAGTGCCCCAAAGGATCCAGGGTTCAGGAGGGGACCCAAGAGTTCAGGAGGGACCCACCCAGGACTTCATGGCGGGACCCACCCAGGACTTTCTGAGGGGATCCAGGAGTTCTGAGGGGACCCATTCAGGAGTTCAGAAGGGACCCATTCAATAGTTCAGGACGGGGACCAGTAGTGCCCCAAAGGACCCAGGAGTTCAGGGTGGGACCCAAAAGTTCAGGAGGGACCCACCCAGGAGTTCAGGAGGGACCCACCCAGGACTTCAGGAGGGGACCCAGGAGTTCAGAGGGGACCCATTCAGGAGTTCAGGAGGGGGACCAGGAGTGCCCCAAAGGACCCAGGAGGTCAGAGAGGGACCCAGGGGTTCTTAGGGGACCCAAGAGTGCCCCAAACGACACAGGAGGTCAGGAGGGGACCCACCCAGGAGTTCAGGAGGGGACCCAGCAGTGCCCCAAAGGACCCAAGAGTTCAGGGGGGTACCCAGGAGTGCCCCAAAGGATCCAGAGTTCAGGAGTGGACCCAGGAGTGCCCCAAAGGATCCAGAGTTCCGGAGGGGACACAAGAGTTCAGGAGGGACCCACCCAGGACTTCAGGAGGGACCCATGCAGGAGTTCAGGAGGGACCCATTCATGAGTTCAGGAGGGGGACCAGGAGTGCCCCAAAGGACCCAGGAGTTCAGGGTGGGACCCAAAAGTTCAGGAGGGACCCACCCAGGACTTGAGGAGGGGACCCAGGAGTTCTGAGGGGACCCATTCAGGAGTTCAGGAGGGGGACCAGGAGTGCCCCAAAGGATTCAGAGTTCAGGAGGGGACCCAAGAGTTCAGGAGAGGACCCGCCCAGGAGTTCAAGAGGGGACCCACCCAGGAGTTCGGGAGGGGACCCAGCAGTGCCCCAAAGGACCCAAGAGTTCAGGGGGGAACTCAAGAGTACTGAGGAGACCCAGAAGTGCCCCAAAGGACCCAGGAGTTCAGGGGTGAACCCAGGAGTTCTGAGGGGACCCAAGAGTTCCCCAAAGGACCCAAGAGCTTAGGAGGGGACCCAGGAGTGCCCCAAAGGACCCAGGAGTTCAGTGGGGGACCAGGAGTGCCCCAAAGGACCCAGGAGTTCAGTGGGGAACCCAGGAGTTCTGAGGGCACCCAAGAGTTCAGGAGGGCACCCAAGTGATCAGGAGGGACCCACCCAGGAGTTCAGGAGGGACCCACCCAGGAGTTCAGGAGGGGACCCAGCAGTGCCCCAAAGGACCGAGGAGTTCACGGGGGAACCCAGGAGTGCCCCAAAGGATCCAGAGATCAGGACGGGACCCAGGAGTGCCCCAAAGGATCCAGGGTTCAGGAGGGGACCCAAGAGTTCAGGAGGGACCCACCCAGGACTTCATGGCGGGACCCACCCAGGACTTTCTGAGGGGATCCAGGAGTTCTGAGGGGACCCATTCAGGAGTTCAGAAGGGACCCATTCAATAGTTCAGGACGGGGACCAGTAGTGCCCCAAAGGACCCAGGAGTTCAGGGTGGGACCCAAAAGTTCAGGAGGGACCCACCCAGGAGTTCAGGAGGGACCCACCCAGGACTTCAGGAGGGGACCCAGGAGTTCAGAGGGGACCCAGGAGTTCAGAGGGGACCCATTCAGGAGTTCAGGAGGGGGACCAGGAGTGCCCCAAAGGACCCAGGAGGTCAGAGAGGGACCCAGGGGTTCTTAGGGGACCCAAGAGTGCCCCAAACGACACAGGAGGTCAGGAGGGGACCCACCCAGGAGTTCAGGAGGGGACCCAGCAGTGCCCCAAAGGACCCAAGAGTTCAGGGGGGTACCCAGGAGTGCCCCAAAGGATCCAGAGTTCAGGAGTGGACCCAGGAGTGCCCCAAAGGATCCAGAGTTCCGGAGGGGACACAAGAGTTCAGGAGGGACCCACCCAGGACTTCAGGAGGGACCCATGCAGGAGTTCAGGAGGGACCCATTCATGAGTTCAGGAGGGGGACCAGGAGTGCCCCAAAGGACCCAGGAGTTCAGGGTGGGACCCAAAAGTTCAGCAGGGCCCCACCCAGGAGTACATGGCGGGACCCACCCAGGACTTGAGGAGGGGACCCAGGAGTTCTGTGGGGACCCATTCAGGATTTCAGGAGGGGGACCAGGAGTGCCCCAAAGGACCCAGGAGTTCAGGGTGGGACCCAAAAGTTCAGGAGGGACCCACCCAGGACTTGAGGAGGGGACCCAGGAGTTCTGAGGGGACCCATTCAGGAGTTCAGGAGGGGGACCAGGAGTGCCCCAAAGGACCCAGGAGTTCTAGGAGGGGACCCAAGAGTGCCCCAAAGTATCCAGAGTTCAGGAGGGGACCCGCCCAGGAGTTCAGGAGGGGACCCGCCCAGGAGTTCAGGAGGGGACCGGGAGTTCAGGGAGGGACTGAAGAATTCAGGAGGGGACCTAGGAGTTCAGGGGGTAACCCAGGAGTTCAGGACCGGACCCAGGAGTTCAGGAGAGGACCCAGGAGTGCCCCAAAGGACCCAGGAGATCAGGAGGGCACCCAAGGGATCAGGAGGGACCCACCCCGTAGTTCAGGAGGGACCCACCCAGGAGTTCAGGAGGGGACCCAGCAGTGCCCCAAAGGACCCAGGAGTTCAGGGGGGAACCCAGGAGTGCCCCAAAGGATCCAGAGTTCAGGAGGGGACCCAGGAGTGCCCCAAAGGATCCAGAGTTCCGGAGGGGACCCAGGAGTTCAGGAGGGACCCATTCAGGATTTCAGGAGGGGACCCAGAAGTGCCTCAAAGGACCCAAGAGTTCAGGAGGGGACCTGCCCAAGAGTTCAGGAGGGACCCGCCCAGGAGTTCAGGAGGGACCCGCCCAGGAGTTCAGGGAGGGACTGAAGAATTCAGGAGGGGACCTAGGAGTTCAGGGGGTAACCCAAGAGTTCAGGAGCGGACCCAGGAATTCAGGAGGGGACCCAGGAGTGCCACAAAGGATCCAGAGTTCAGGAGAGGACCCAGGAATGCCCGAAAGGACCCAGGAGTTCAGGGGGGAACCCAGCCATTCTGAGGGAACCCAGGAGTGCCCCAAAGTACCCAGGAGTTCAAGAGGGGACCCACCCAGGAGTTCGGGAGGGGACCCACCCAGGAGTTCAGGAGGGGACCCAGCAGTGCCCCAAAGGGCCCAAGAGTTCAGGGGGGAACCCAAGAGTACTGAGGAGACCCAGAAGTGCCCCGAGGGACCCAGGAGTTCAGGGGTGAACCCAGGAGTTCTGAGGGGACCCAAGAGTTCCCCAAAGGACCCAAGAGCTTAGGAGGGGACCCAGGAGTGACCCAAAGGATCCAGAGTTCAGGAGGGGACCCAAGAGTTCAGGAGGGGACCCAGGAGTGCCCCAAAGGACCCAGGAGTACAGTGGGGGACCGAAGAGTTCAGGAGGGGGACCAGGAGTGCCCCAAAGGACCCAGGAGTTCAGTGGGGAACCCAGGAGTTCTGAGGGGACCCAAGAGTGCCCCAAAGGACCCAAGTGATCAGGAGGGCACCCAAGTGATCAGGAGGGCAACCAGGAGTTCAGGAGGGACCCAACCAGGAGTTCAGGTGGGGACCCAGCAGTGCCCCAAAGGACCCAGGAGTGCCCCAAAGGATCCAGGGTTCAGGAGGGGACCCAAGAGTTCAGGAGGGACCCACCCAGGACTTCATGGCGGGACCCACCCAGGAGTTCAGGAGGGGACCCATTCAGGAGTTCAGGAGGGACCCATTCAGGAGTTCAGGAGGGACCCATTCAATAGTTCAGGAGGGAGACCAGGAGTGCCCCAAAGGACCCAGGAGTTTAGGGTGGGACCCAAAAGTTCAGGAGGGACCCACCCAGGAGTTCAGGAGGGACCCACCCAGGACGTCAGGAGGGGACCCATGAGTTCTGAGGGGACCCATTCAGGAGTTCAGGACGGGGACCAGGAGTGCCCCAAAGGATCCAGAATTCAGGAGGGGACCCAGGAATGCCCCAAAGGACCCAGGAGTTCAGGGGGGAACCCAGGCGTTCTGAGGGCCCCACCCAGGAGTACCCCAAAGGACCCAGGCGTTCAGGGGTGAACCCAGGAGTTCTGAGGGGACCCAAGAGTTCCCCAAAGGACCCAAGAGCTTAGGAGGGGACCCAGGAGTGCCCCAAAGGATCCAGAGTTCAGGAGGGGATCCAGGAGTGCCCCAAAGGATCCAGAGTTCAGGAGGGGAACCAGGAGTGCCTGAAAGGATCCAGAGTTCAGGAGGGGACTCAAGAGTTCAGGAGGGACCCACCCAGGACTTCAGGAGGGGACCCAGGAGTTCTGAGGGGACCCATTCAGGAGTTCAGGAGGGACCCATTCAGGAGTTCAGGAGGGGGACCAGGAGTGCCCCAAAGGACCCAGGAGTTCAGGGTGGGACCCAAAAGTTCAGGAGGGACCCACCCAGGACCTGAGGAGGGGACCCAGGAGTTCTGAGGGGACCCATTCAGGAGTTCAGGAGGGGGACCAGGAGTGCCCCAAAGGACCCAGGACTTCAGGAGGGGACCCAAGAGTGCCCCAAAGGATCCAGAGTTCAGGAGGGGACCCAAGAGTTCAGGAGGGGACCCACCCAGGAGTTCGGGAGGGGACCCAGCAGTGCCCCAAAGGACCCAAGAGTTCAGGGGTGAACCCAGGAGTTCTGAGGGGACCCAAGAGTTCCCCAAAGGACCCAAGAGCTTAGGAGGGGACCCAGGAGTGCCCCAAAGGACCCAGGAGTTCAGTGGGTGACCAGGAGTGCCCCAAAGGACCCAGGAGTTCAGTGGGGAACCCAGGAGTTCTGAGGGCACCCAAGAGTTCAGGAGGGCACCCAAGTGATCAGGAGGGACCCACCCAGGAGTTCAGGAGGGACCCACCCAGGAGTTCAGGAGGGACCCACCCAGGAGTTCAGGAGGGGACCCAGCAGTGCCCCAAAGGACCGAGGAGTTCACGGGGGAACCCAGGAGTGCCCCAAAGGATCCAGAGATCAGGACGGGACCCAGGAGTGCCCCAAAGGATCCAGGGTTCAGGAGGGGACCCAAGAGTTCAGGAGGGACCCACCCAGGACTTCATGGCGGGACCCACCCAGGACTTTCTGAGGGGATCCAGGAGTTCTGAGGGGACCCATTCAGGAGTTCAGAAGGGACCCATTCAATAGTTCAGGACGGGGACCAGGAGTGCCCCAAAGGACCCAGGAGTTCAGGGTGGGACCCAAAAGTTCAGGAAGGACCCACCCAGGAGTTCAGGAGGGACCCACCCAGGACATCAGGAGGGGACCCAAGAGTTCAGAGGGGACCCATTCAGGAGTTCAGGAGGGGGACCAGGAGTGCCCCAAAGGACCCAGGAGGTCAGAGAGGGACCCAGGGGTTCTTAGGGGACCCAAGAGTGCCCCAAACGACACAGGAGGTCAGGAGGGGACCCACCCAGGAGTTCAGGAGGGGACCCAGCAGTGCCCCAAAGGACCCAAGAGTTCAGGGGGGTACCCAGGAGTGCCCCAAAGGATCCAGAGTTCAGGAGTGGACTCAGGAGTGCCCCAAAGGATCCAGACTTCAGGAGGGGACACAAGAGTTCAGGAGGGACCCACCCAGGACTTCAGGAGGGACCCATGCAGGAGTTCAGGAGGGACCCATTCATGAGTTCAGGAGGGGGACCAGGAGTGCCCCAAAGGACCCAGGAGTTCAGGGTGGGACCCAAAAGTTCAGCAGGGCCCCACCCAGGAGTTCATGGCGGGACCCACCCAGGACTTGAGGAGGGGACCCAGGAGTTCTGTGGGGACCCATTCAGGAGTTCAGGAGGGGGACCAGGAGTGCCCCAAAGGACCCAGGAGTTCAGGGTGGGACCCAAAAGTTCAGGAGGGACCCACCCAGGACTTGAGGAGGGGACCCAGGAGTTCTGAGGGGACCCATTCAGGAGTTCAGGAGGGGGACCAGGAGTGCCCCAAAGGACCCAGGAGTTCAGGAGGGGACCCAAGAGTGCCCCAAAGTATCCAGAGTTCCGGAGGGGACCCGCCCAGGAGTTCAGGAGGGGACCCGCCCAGGAGTTCAGGAGGGGACCGGGAGTTCAGGGAGGGACTGAAGAATTCAGGAGGGGACCTAGGAGTTCAGGGGGTAACCCAGGAGTTCAGGACCGGACCCAGGAGTTCAGGAGAGGACCCAGGAGTGCCCCAAAGGACCCAGGAGATCAGGAGCGCACCCAAGGGATCAGGAGGGACCCACCCCGTAGTTCAGGAGGGACCCACCCAGGAGTTCAGGAGGGGACCCAGCAGTGCCCCAAAGGACCCAGGAGTTCAGGGGGGAACCCAGGAGTGCCCCAAAGAATCCAGAGTTCAGGAGGGGACCCAGGAGTGCCCCAAAGGATCCAGAGTTCCGGAGGGGACCCAGGAGTTCAGGAGGGACCCATTCAGGATTTCAGGAGGGGACCCAGAAGTGCCTCAAAGGACCCAAGAGTTCAGGAGGGGACCTGCCCAAGAGTTCAGGAGGGACCCACCCAGGACTTCAGGAGGGACCCGCCCAGGAGTTCAGGGAGGGACTGAAGAATTCAGGAGGGGACCTAGGAGTTCAGGGGGTAACCCAAGAGTTCAGGAGCGGACCCAGGAATTCAGGAGGGGACCCAGGAGTGCCACAAAGGATCCAGAGTTCAGGAGAGGACCCAGGAATGCCCCAAAGGACCCAGGAGTTCAGGGGGAAACCCAGCCATTCTGAGGGAACCCAGGAGTGCCCCAAAGTACCCAGGAGTTCGGGAGGGGACCCACCCAGGAGTTCGGGAGGGGACCCACTCAGGAGTTCAGGAGGGGACCCAGCAGTGCCCCAAAGGGCCCAAGAGTTCAGGGGGGAACCCAAGAGTACTGAGGAGACCCAGAAGTGCCCCGAGGGACCCAGGAGTTCAGGGGTGAACCCAGGAGTTCTGAGGGGACCCAAGAGTTCCCCAAAGGACCCAAGAGCTTAGGAGGGGACCCAGGAGTGACCCAAAGGATCCAGAGTTCAGGAGGGGACCCAAGAGTTCAGGAGGGGACCCAGGAGTGCCCCAAAGGACCCAGGAGTACAGTGGGGGACCGAAGAGTTCAGGAGGGGGACCAGGAGTGCCCCAAAGGACCCAGGAGTTCAGTGGGGAACCCAGGAGTTCTGAGGGGACCCAAGAGTGCCCCAAAGGACCCAAGTGATCAGGAGGGGACCCAAGTGATCAGGAGGGCACCCAGGAGTTCAGGAGGGACCCACCCAGGTGTTCAGGAGGGACCCAACCAGGAGTTCAGGTGGGGACCCAGCAGTGCCCCAAAGGACCCAGGAGTGCCCCAAAGGATCCAGGGTTCAGGAGGGGACCCAAGAGTTCAGGAAGGACCCACCCAGGACTTCATGGCGGGACCCACCCAGGAGTTCAGGAGGGGAACCATTCAGGAGTTCAGGAGTGACCCATTCAGGAGTTCAGGAGGGACCCATTCAATAGTTCAGGAGGGAGACCAGGAGTGCCCCAAAGGATCCAGAGTTCAGGAGGGGACCCAGGAATGCCCCAAAGGACCCAGGAGTTCAGGGGGGAACCCAGGCGTTCTGAGGGGACCCAGGAGTGCCCCAAAGGACCCAGGCGTTCAGGGGTGAACCCAGGAGTTCTGAGGGGACCCAAGAGTTCCCCAAAGGACCCAAGAGCTTAGGAGGGGACCCAGGAGTGCCCCAAAGGATACAGAGTTCAGGAGGGGATCCAGGAGTGCCCCAAAGGATCCAGAGTTCAGGAGGGGAACCAGGAGTGCCCGAAAGGATCCAGAGTTCAGGAGGGGACTCAAGAGTTCAGGAGGGACCCACCCAGGACTTCAGGAGGGGACCCAGGAGTTCTGAGGGGACCCATTCAGGAGTTCAGGAGGGACCCATTCAGGAGTTCAGGAGGGGGACCAGGAGTGCCCCAAAGGACCCAGGAGTTCAGGGTGGGACCCAAAAGTTCAGGAGGGACCCACCCAGGACCTGAAGGAGGGGACCCAGGAGTTCTGAGGGGACCCATTCAGGAGTGCCCCAAAGGACCCAGGAGTTCAGGAGGGGACCCAAGAGTGCCCCAAAGGATCCAGAGTTCAGGAGGGGACCCAAGAGTTCAGGAGAGGACCCGCCCAGGAGTTCAAGAGGGGACCCACCCAGGAGTTCGGGAGGGGACCCAGCAGTGCCCCAAAGGACCCAAGAGTTCAGGGGGGAACCCAAGAGTACTGAGGAGACCCAGAAGTGCCCCAAAGGACCCAGGAGTTCAGGGGTGAACCCAGGAGTTCTGAGGGGACCCAAGAGTTCCCCAAAGGACCCAAGAGCTTAGGAGGGGACCCAGGAGTGCCCCAAAGGATCCAGAGTTCAGGAGGGGACCCAAGAGTTCAGGAGGGGACCCAAGAGTGCCCCAAAGGACCCAGGAGTTCAGTGGGGGACCGAAGAGTTCAGGAGGGGGACGAGGAGTGCCCCAAAGGACCCAGGAGTTCTGTGGGGAACCCAGGAGTTCTGAGGGCACCCAAGAGTTCAGGAGGGCACCCAAGTGATCAGGAGGGACCCACCCAGGAGTTCAGGAGGGACCCACCCAGGAGTTCAGGAGGGGACCCAGCAGTGCCCCAAAGGACCCAGGAGTTCAGGGGGGAACCCAGGAGTGCCCCAAAGGATCCAGAGTTCAGGAGGGGACCCAAGAGTTCAGGAGGGGACCCAAGAGTGCCCCAAAGGACCCAGGAGTTCAGTGGGGGACCGAAGAGTTCAGGAGGGGGACGAGGAGTGCCCCAAAGGACCCAGGAGTTCTGTGGGGAACCCAGGAGTTCTGAGGGCACCCAAGAGTTCAGGAGGGCACCCAAGTGATCAGGAGGGACCCACCCAGGAGTTCAGGAGGGACCCACCCAGGAGTTCAGGAGGGGACCCAGCAGTGCCCCAAAGGACCCAGGAGTTCAGGGGGGAACCCAGGAGTGCCCCAAAGGATCCAGAGTTCAGGACGGGACCCAGGAGTGCCCCAAAGGATCCAGGGTTCAGGAGGGTACCCAAGAGTTCAGGAGGCACCCACCCAGGACTTCATGGCGGGACCCACCCAGGACTTTCTGAGGGGATCCAGGAGTTCTGAGGGGACCCATTCAGGAGTTCAGAAGGGACCCATTCAGTAGTTCAGGACGGGGACCAGGAGTGCCCCAAAGGACCCAGGAGTTCAGGGTGGGACCCAAAAGTTCAGGAGGGACCCACCCAGGAGTTCAGGAGGGACCCACCCAGGACTTGAGGAGGGGACCCAGGAGTTCTGAGGGGACCCATTCAGGAGTTCAGGAGGGGGACCAGGAGTGCCCCAAAGGACCCAGGAGTTCAGGAGGGGACCCAGGAGTGCCCCAAAGGATCCAGAGTTCAGGAGGGGACCCAAGAGTACTGAGGAGACCCAGGAGTGCCCCAAAGAACCCAGGCGTTCAGGGGTGAACCCAGGAGTTCTGAGGGGACCCAAGAGTTCCCCAAAGGACCCAAGAGCTTAGGAGGGGACCCAGGAGTGCCCCAAAGGATCCAGAGTTCAGGAGGGGACCCAGGAGTGCCCCAAAGGACCCAGGAGGTCAGAGAGGGACCCAGGAGTTCTTAGGGGACCCAAGAGTGCCCCAAACGACACAGGAGTTCAGGAGGGGACCCACCCAGGAGTTCAGGAGGGGACCCAGGAGTTCAGGAGGGACCCACCCAGGACTTCATGGCGGGACCCACCCAGGAGTTCAGGAGGGGACCCATTCAGGAGTTCAGGAGGGACCCATTCAGGAGTTTAGGAGGGACCCATTCAATAGTTCAGGAGGGGGACCAGGAGTGCCCCAAGGGACCCAGGAGTTCAGGGTGGAACCCACCCAGGAGTTCAGGAGGGACCCACCCAGGACTTCAGGAGGGGACCCATGAGTTCTGAGGGGACCCATTCAGGAGTTCAGGAGGGGGACCAGGAGTGCCCCAAAGGATCCAGAGTTCAGGAGGGGACCCAGGAATGCCCAAAGGACCCAGGAGTTCAGGGGGCAACCCAGGCGTTCTGAGGGGACCCAGGAGTGCCCCAAAGTACCCAGGAGTTCGGGAGGGGACCCACCCAGGAGTTCGGAAGGGGACCCACCCAGGAGTTTGGGAGGGGACCCACCCAGGAGTTTGGGAGGGGACCCAGCAGTGCCCCAAAGGACCCAGGAGTTCAGGGGGGAACCCAAGAGTACTGAGGAGACCCAGGAGTGCCCCAAAAAATCCAGAGTTCAGGAGGGGACCCAGGAGTGCCCCAAAGGATCCAGAGTTCAGGAGGGGACCCAGGAGTACCCGAAAGGATCCGGAGTTCAGGAGGGGACTCAAGAGTTCAGGAGTAACCCACCCAGGACTTCAGGAGGGGACCCAGGAGTTCTGAGGGGACCCATTCAGCAGTTCAGGAGGGGGACGAGGAGTGCCCCAAAGGACCCAGGAGTTCAGGAGGGGACCCAAGAGTGCCCCAAAGGATCCAGAGTTCAGGAGGGGACCCGCCCAGGAGTTCAGGAGGGGACCCGCCCAGGAGTTCAGGAGGGGACCCGCCCAGGAGTTCAGGAGGGGACCCGCCCAGGAGTTCAGGGAGGGACTGAAGAATTCAGGAGGGGACCTAGGAGTTCAGGGGGTAACCCAGGAGTTCAGGAGCGGACCCAGGAGTGCCCCAAAGGACCCAGGAGTTCAGTGGGGAACCCAGGAGTTCTGAGGAGACCCAGGAGTGCCCCAAAGGACCCAAGAGATCAGGAGGGCACCCAAGAGATCAGGAGGGCACCCAGGAGTTCAGGAGGGACCCACCCAGGAGTTCAGGAGGGACCCACCCAGGAGTTCAGGAGGGACCCACCCAGGAGTTCAGGAGGGGACCCAGCAGTGCCCCAAAGGACCCAGGAGTTCAGGGGAGAACCCAGGAGTGCCCCAAAGGATCCAGAGTTCAGGAGGGGACCCAAGAGTTCAGGAGGGACCCACCCAGGTCTTCATGGCGGGACCCACCCAGGACTTTCTGAGGGGATCCAGGAGTTCTGAGGGGACCCATTCAATAGTTCAGGACGGGGACCAGGAGTGCCCCAAAGGACCCAGGAGTTCAGGGTGGGACCCAAGAGTGCCCCAAAGGATCCAGAGTTCAGGAGGGGACCCGCCCAGGAGTTCAGGAGGGGACCCGCCCAGGAGTTCAGGAGGGGACCCGCCCAGGAGTTCAGGAGGGGACCCAGGAGTGCCCCAAAGGATCCAGAGTTCAGGAGGGGACCCAAGAGTTCAGGAGGGGACCCAAGAGTGCCCCAAAGGACCCAGGAGTTCAGTGGGGGACCGAAGAGTTCAGGAGGGGGACGAGGAGTGCTCCAAAGGACCCAGGAGTTTTGTGGGGAACCCAGGAGTTCTGAGGGCACCCAAGAGTTCAGGAGGGCACCCAAGTGATCAGGAGGGACCCACCCAGGAGTTCAGGAGGGACCCACCCAGGAGTTCAGGAGGGGACCCAGCAGTGCCCCAAAGCACCCAGGAGTTCAGGGGGGAACCCAGGAGTGCCCCAAAGGATCCAGAGTTCAGGACGGGACCCAGGAGTGCCCCAAAGGATCCAGGGTTCAGGAGGGTACCCAAGAGTTCAGGAGGGACCCACCCAGGACTTCATGGCGGGACCCACCCAGGACTTTCTGAGGGGATCCAGGAGTTCTGAGGGGACCCATTCAGGAGTTCAGAAGGGACCCATTCAGGAGTTCAGGACGGGTACCAGGAGTGCCCCAAAGGACCCAGGAGTTCAGGGTGGGACCCAAAAGTTCAGGAGGGACCCACCCAGGAGTTCAGGAGGGACCCACCCAGGACTTGAGGAGGGGACCCAGGAGTTCTGAGGGGACCCATTCAGGAGTTCAGGAGGGGGACCAGGAGTGCCCCAAAGGACCCAGGAGTTCAGGAGGGGACCCAGGAGTGCCCCAAAGGATCCAGAGTTCAGGAGGGGACCCAAGAGTACTGAGGAGACCCAGGAGTGCCCCAAAGAACCCAGGCGTTCAGGGGTGAACCCAGGAGTTCTGAGGGGACCCAAGAGTTCCCCAAAGGACCCAAGAGCTTAGGAGGGGACCCAGGAGTGCCCCAAAGGATCCAGAGTTCAGGAGGGGACCCAGGAGTGCCCCAAAGGACCCAGGAGGTCAGAGAGGGACCCAGGAGTTCTTAGGGGACCCAAGAGTGCCCCAAACGACACAGGAGTTCAGGAGGGGACCCACCCAGGAGTTCAGGAGGGGACTCAGGAGTTCAGGAGGGACCCACCCAGGACTTCATGGCGGGACCCACCCAGGAGTTCAGGAGTGGACCCATTCAGGAGTTCAGGAGGGACCCATTCAGGAGTTTAGGAGGGACCCATTCAATAGTTCAGGAGGGGGACCAGGAGTGCCCCAAGGGACCCAGGAGTTCAGGGTGGGACCCACCCAGGAGTTCAGGAGAGACCCACCCAGGACTTCAGGAGGGGACCCATGAGTTCTGAGGGGACCCATTCAGGAGTTCAGGAGGGGGACCAGGAGTGCCCCAAAGGATCCAGAGTTCAGGAGGGGACCCAGGAATGCCCAAAGGACCCAGGAGTTCAGGAGGCAACCCAGGCGTTCTGAGGGGACCCAGGAGTGCCCCAAAGTACCCAGGAGTTCGGGAGGGGACCCACCCAGGAGTTCGGGAGGGGACCCACCCAGGAGTTTGGGAGGGGACCCAGCAGTGCCCCAAAGGACCCAGGAGTTCAGGGGGGAACCCAAGAGTACTGAGGAGACCCAGGAGTGCCCCAAGAAATCCAGAGTTCAGGAGGGGACCCAGGAGTGCCCCAAAGGATCCAGAGTTCAGGAGGGGACCCAGGAGTACCCGAAAGGATCCGGAGTTCAGGAGGGGACTCAAGAGTTCAGGAGTAACCCACCCAGGACTTGAGGAGGGGACCCAGGAGTTCTGAGGGGACCCATTCAGCAGTTCAGGAGGGGGACGAGGAGTGCCCCAAAGGACCCAGGAGTTCAGGAGGGGACCCAAGAGTGCCCCAAAGGATCCAGAGTTCAGGAGGGGACCCGCCCAGGAGTTCAGGAGGGGACCCGCCCAGGAGTTCATGAGGGGACCCGCCCAGGAGTTCATGAGGGGACCCGCCCAGGAGTTCAGGAGGGGACCCGCCCAGGAGTTCAGGAGGGGACCCGCCCAGGAGTTCAGGAGGGGACCCGCCCAGGAGTTCAGGAGGGGACCCGCCCAGGAGTTCAGGGAGGGACTGAAGAATTCAGGAGGGGACCTAGGAGTTCAGGGGGTAACCCAGGAGTTCAGGAGCGGACCCAGGAGTGCCCCAAAGGACCCAGGAGTTCAGTGGGGAACCCAGGAGTTCTGAGGAGACCCAGGAGTGCCCCAAATGACCCAAGAGATCAGGAGGGCACCCAAGAGATCAGGAGGGCACCCAGGAGTTCAGGAGGGACCCACCCAGGAGTTCAGGAGGGACCCACCCAGGAGTTCAGGAGGGACCCACCCAGGAGTTCAGGAGGGACCCACCCAGGAGTTCAGGAGGGGACCCAGCAGTGCCCCAAAGGACCCAGGAGTTCAGGGGAGAACCCAGGAGTGCCCCAAAGGATCCAGAGTTCAGGAGGGGACCCAGGAGTGCCCCAAAGGATCCAGGGTTCAGGAGGGGACCCAAGAGTTCAGGAGGGACCCACCCAGGTCTTCATGGCGGGACCCACCCAGGACTTTCTGAGGGGATCCAGGAGTTCTGAGGGGACCCATTCAATAGTTCAGGACGGGGACCAGGAGTGCCCCAAAGGACCCAGGAGTTCAGGGTGGGACCCAAGAGTGCCCCAAAGGATCCAGAGTTCAGGAGGGGACCCGCCCAGGAGTTCAGGAGGGGACCCGCCCAGGAGTTCAGGAGGGGACCCGCCCAGGAGTTCAGGAGGGGACCCGCCCAGGAGTTCAGGAGGGGACCCGCCCAGGAGTTCAGGAGGGGACCCGCCCAGGAGTTCAGGAGGGGACCCAGGAGTGCCCCAAAGGATCCAGAGTTCAGGAGGGGACCCAAGAGTACTAAGGAGACCCAGGAGTGCCCCAAAGGACCCAGGAGTTCAGGGGTGAACCCAGGAGTTCTGAGGGGACCCAAGAGTTCCACAAAGGACCCAAGAGCTTAGGAGGGGACCCAGGAGTGCCCCAAAGGATCCAGAGTCCAGGAGGGGACCCAGGAGTGCCCCAAAAGACCCAGGAGGTCAGAGAGGGACCCAGGAGTTCTTAGGGGACCCAAGAGTGCCCCAAACGACACAGGAGGTCAGGAGGGGACCCACCCAGGAGGTCAGGAGGGGACCCACCCAGGAGTTCAGGAGTGGACCCATGCAGGAGTTCAGGAGGGGACCCGCCCAGGAGTTCAGGAGGGGACCCGGAGTTCAGGAGGGGACCCGGAGTTCAGGGAGGGACTGAAGAATTCAGGAGCGGACCCAGGAGTACAGGAGCGGACCCAGGAGTTCAGGAGAGGACCCAGGAGTGCCCCAAAGGACCCAGGAGTTCAGTGGGGAACCCAGGAGTTCTGAGGAGACCCAAGAGTGCCCCAAAGGACCCAAGAGATCAGGAGGGCACCCAAGAGATCAGGAGGGACCCACCCAGGAGTTCTGGAGGGGACCCAGCAGTGCCCCAAAGGACCCAGGAGTTCAGGGGGGAACCCAGGAGTGCCCCAAAGGATCCAGAGTTCAGGAGGGGACCCAGGAGTGCCCCAAAGGATCCAGGAGTTCAGGAGGGGACCCAAGAGTTCAGGAGGGACCCACCCAGGACTTCATGGCGGGACCCACCCAGGACTTCAGCAGGGGACCCAGGAGTTCTGAGGGGACCCATTCAGGAGTTCAGGAGGGACCCATTCAATATTTCAGGAGGGGGACCAGGAGTGCCCCAAAGGACCCAGGAGTTCAGTGGGGGACCCAGGAGTTCAGTGGGGGACCCAGGAGTTCAGTGGGGGACCCAGGAGTTCTGAGGGGACCCAGGAGTGCCCCAAAGGACCCAGGAGTTCAGGAGGGGACCCACCCAGGAGTTCAGGAGGGGACCCGCCCAGGAGTTCAGGAGGGGACCCGCCCAGGAGTCCAGGAGGGGACCCGCCCAGGAGTTCAGGAGGGGACCCATTCAGGAGTTCAGGAGGGACCCATTTAATAGTTCAGGAGGGGGACCAGGAGTGCCCCAAGGGACCCAGGAGTTCAGGGTGGGACCCACCCAGGAGTTCAGGAGGGACCCACCCAGGACTTCAGGAGGGGACCCATGAGTTCTGAGGGGAGCCATTCAGGAGTTCAGGAGGGGGACCAGGAGTGCCCCAAAGGATCCAGAGTTCAGGAGGGGACCCAGGAATGCCCAAAGGACCCAGGAGTTCAGGGGGGAACCCAGGCGTTCTGAGGGGACCCAGGAGTGCCCCAAAGTACCCAGGAGTTCGGGAGGGGACCCACCCAGGAGTTCGGGAGGGGACCCACCCGGGAGTTCGGGAGGGGACCCACCCAGGAGTTCGGGAGGGGACCCACCCAGGAGTTCGGGAGGGGACCCAGCATTGCCCCAAAGGACCCAGGAGTTCAGGGGGGAACCCAAGAGTACTGAGGAGACCCAGGAGTGCCCCAAAAAATCCAGAGTTCAGGAGGGGACCCAGGAGTGCCCCAAAGGATCCAGAGTTCAGGAGGGGACCCAGGAGTACCCGAAAGGATCCAGAGTTCAGGAGGGGACTCAAGAGTTCAGGAGTGACCCACCCAGGACTTGAAGAGGGGACCCAGGAGTTCTGAGGGGACCCATTCAGGAGTTCAGGAGGGACCCATTCAGGAGTTCAGGAGGGGGACCAGGAGTGCCCCAAAGGACCCAGGAGTTCAGGGTGGGACCCAAAAGTTCAGGAGGGACCCACCCAGGACTTGAGGAGGGGACCCAGGAGTTCAGGGTGGGACCCAAAAGTTCAGGAGGGACGCACCAAGGAGCTCATGGCGGGACCCACCCAGGACTTGAGGAGGGGACCCAGGAGTTCTGAGGGGACCCATTCAGGAGTTCAGGAGGGGGACCAGGAGTGCCCCAAAGGATCCAGAGTTCAGGAGGTGACCCGCCCAGGAGTTCAGGAGGGGACTCAAGAGTTCAGGAGTGACGCACCCAGGACTTGAGGAGGGGACCCAGGAGTTCTGAGGGGACCCATTCAGGAGTTCAGGAGGGACCCATTCAGGAGTTCAGGAGGGGACCCGCCCAGGAGTTCAGGAGGGGACCTGGAGTTCAGGGAGGGACTGAAGAATTCAGGAGGGGACCTAGGAGTTCAGGGGGTAACCCAGGAGTTCAGGAGCGGACCCAGGAATGCCCCAAAGGACCCAAGAGATCAGGAGGGCACCCAAGAGATCAGGAGGGCACCCAAGAGATCAGGAGGGACCCACCCAGGAGTTCAGGAGGGACCCACCCAGGAGTTCAGGAGGGACCCACCCAGGAGTTCATGGCGGGACCCACCCAGGACTTTCTGAGGGGATCCAGGAGTTCTGAGGGGACCCATTCAGGAGTTCAGAAGGGACCCATTCAATAGTTCAGGACGGGGACCAGGAGTTCCCCAAAGGACCCAGGAGTTCAGGAGGGGACCCAAGAGTGCCCCAAAGGACCCAGGAGTTCAGGAGGGGACCCAAGAGTGCCCCAAAGGATCCAGAGTTCAGGAGGGGACCCGCCCAGGAGTTCAGGAGGGGACCCGCCCAGGAGTTCAGGAGGGGACCCGCCCAGGAGTTCAGGAGGGGACCCGGAGTTCAGGGAGGGACTGAAGAATTCAGGAGGGGACCTAGGAGTTCAGGAGCGGACCCAGGAGTTCAGGAGAGGACCCAGGACTGCCCCAAAGGACCCAGGAGTTCAGTGGGGAACCCAGGAGTTCTGAGGAGAACCAAGAGTGCCCCAAAGGACCCAAGAGATCAGGAGGGCACCCAAGAGATCAGGAGGGCACCCAAGAGATCAGGAGGGACCCACTCAGCAGTTCAGGAGGGGACCCAGCAGTGCCCCAATGGACCCAGGAGTTCAGGGGGGAACCCAGGAGTGCCCCAAAGGATCCAGAGTTCAGGAGGGGACCCAGGAGTGCCCCAAAGGATCCAGGGTTCAGGAGGGGACCCAAGAGTTCAGGAGGGACCCACCCAGGACTTCATGGCGGGACCCACCCAGGACTTCAGCAGGGGACCCAGGAGTTCTGAGGGGACCCATTCAGGAGTTCAGGAGGGGGACCAGGAGTGCCTCAAAGGACCCAGGAGTTCAGGAGGGGACCCAGGAGTGCCCCAAAGGATCCAGAGTTCAGGAGGGAACACAGGAATGCCCCAAAGGACCCAGGAGTTCAGGGGGGAACCCAGGCGTCCTGAGGGGACCCAGGAGTGCCCCAAAGTACCCAAGAGTGCGGGAGGGGACCCACCCAGGAGTTCGGGAGGGGACCCACCCAGGAGTTCGGGAGGGGACCCAGCAGTGCCCCAAAGGACCCAGGAGTTCAGGGGGGAACCCAAGAGTACTGAGGAGACCCAGGAGTGCCCCAAAGGACCCAGGAGTTCAGGGGTGAACCCAGGAGTTCTGAGGGGATGCAAGAGTTCCCCAAAGGACCCAAGAGCTTAGGAGGGGACCCAGGAGTGCCCCAAAGGATCCAGAGTTCAGGAGAGGACCCAGGAGTGCCCCAAAGGACCCAGGAGTTCAGGGGGGAACCCAGGAGTTCGGAGGGGATCCAGGAGTGCCCCAAAGGACCCAGGAGTTCAGGGGGGAACCCAGGAGTTCGGAGGGGACCTAGATGTTCAGGAGGGGACCCAGAAGTTCAGGAGGGGACCGAGGAGTACCCCAAAGGATCCAGTCTTCAGGAGAGGACCCAGGAGTGCCCCAAAGGATCCAGAGTTCAGGAAGGGACCCAAGAGTTCGGGAGGGGACCCACCCAGGAGTTCGGGAGGGGACCCACCCAGGAGTTCGGGACGGGACCCACCCAGGAGTTCGGGACGGGACCCAGCAGAGCCCCAAAGGACCCAGGAGTTCAGGGGTGAACCCAGGAGTTCTGAGGGGACCCAAGAGTTCCCCAAAGGACCCAAGAGCTTAGGAGGGGACCCAGGAGTGCCCCAAAGGATCCAGAGTTCAGGAGAGGACCCAGGAGTGCCCCAAAGGACCCAGGAGTTCAGTGGGGGACCGAAGAGTTCAGGAGGGGGAGCAGGAGTGCCCCAAAGGACCCAGGAGTTCTGAGGGCACCCAGGAGATCAGGAGGGCACCCAGGAGATCAGGAGGGCACCCAGGAGTTCGGGAGGGACCCACCCAGGAGTTCGGGAGGGACCCACCCAGGAGTTCGGGAGGGGACCCACCCAGGAGTTCGGGAGGGGACCCACCCAGGAGTTCGGGAGGGCACCCACCCAGGAGTTCGGGAGGGCACCCACCCAGGAGTTCGGGAGGGGACCCACCCAGGAGTTCGGGAGGGGACCCACCCAGGAGTTCGGGACGGGACCCAGCAGAGCCCCAAAGGACCCAGGAGTTCAGGGGTGAACCCAGGAGTTCTGAGGGGACCCAAGAGTTCCCCAAAGGACCCAAGAGCTTAGGAGGGGACCCAGGAGTGCCCCAAAGGATCCAGAGTTCAGGAGGGGACCCAGGAGTGCCCCAAAGGACCCAGGAGGTCAGAGGGGGACCCAGGAGTGCCCCAAAAGATCCAGAGTTCAGGAGTGGACCCAGGAGTGCCCCAAAAGATCCAGAGTTCAGGAGGGGACGCAAGAGTTCAGGAGGGACCCACCCAGGAGTTCAGGAGGGGACCCACCCAGGAGTTCAGGAGGGGACCCACCCAGGAGTTCAGGAGGGGACCTAGCAGTGCCCCAAAGGACCCAAGAGTTCAGGGGGGAACCCAGGAGTGCCCCAAAGGATCCAGAGTTCAGGAGTGGACCCAGGAGTGCCCCAAAAGATCCAGAGTTTAGGAGGGGACGCAAGAGTTCAGGAGGGACCCACCCAGGACTTCAGGAGGGACCCACCCAGGACTTCAGGAGGGACCCATGCAGGAGTTCAGGAGGGGGACCAGGAGTGCCCCAAAGGACCCAGGAGTTCAGGAGGGGACCCAAGAGTGCCCCAAAGGACCCAGGAGTTCAGGAGGGGACCCAAGAGTGCCCCAAAGGATCCAGAGTTCAGGAGGGGACCCGCCCAGGAGTTCAGGAGGGGACCCGCCCAGGAGTTCAGGAGGGGACCCGCCCAGGAGTTCAGGAGGGGACCCGCCCAGGAGTTCAGGAGGGGACCCGCCCAGGAGTTCAGGAGGGGACCCGCCCAGGAGTTCAGGGAGGGACTGAAGAATTCAGGAGGGGACCTAGGAGTTCAGGGGGTAACCCAAGAGTTCAGGAGAGGACCCAGGAGTTAGGAGAGGACCCAGGAGTGCCCCAAAGGACCCAGGAGTTCAGGAGGGGACCCAGCAGTGCCCCAAAGGACCCAGGAGTTCAGGGGGGAACTCAGGAGTGCCCCAAAGTACCCAGGAGTTCAGGGGGAACCCAGGCGTTCTGAGGGGACCCAGGAGTGCCCCAAAGTACCCAAGAGTTCAGGAGGGGACCCAGGAGTTCGGGAGGGACCCACCCAGGAGTTCGGGAGGGACCCACCCAGGAGTTCGGGAGGGACCCACCCAGGAGTTCGGGAGGGGACCCACCCAGGAGTTCGGGAGGGGACCCAGCAGTGCCCCAAAGGACCCAGGAGTTCTGAGGGGACCCAAGAGTTCACCAAAGACCCAAGAGTTCAGGAGTGGACGCGGCAGTGCCCCAAAGGACCCAGGAGTTCAGGGGGTAACACAGGAGTTCGGAGGGGACCCAGGAGTTCAGGAGGGGACCCAGGCATTCTTAGGGTACCCAGCAGTGCCCCAAAGTACCCAGGAGTTCGGGAGGGGACCCACCCAGGAGTTCAGGAGGGGACCCAGGAGTGCCCGAAAGGATCCGGAGTTCAGGAGGGGACCCAGGAGTTCAGGAGGGGACCCAGGAGTGCCCCAGAGGACCCAGGAGTTCTGAGGGGACCCAAGAGATCAGGAGGGCACCCAAGAGATCAGGAGGGACCCACCCAGGACTTCAGGAGGGACCCACCCAGGACTTCAGGAGGGACCCACCCAGGAGTTCAGGAGGGACCCACCCAGGAGTTCGGGAGGGGACCCACCCAGGAGTTCGGGAGGGGACCCGCCCAGGAGTTCGGGAGGGGACCCGCCCAGGAGTTCGCGAGGGACCCGCCCAGGAGTTCGCGAGGGACCCGCCCAGGAGTTCGCGAGGGACCCGCCCAGGAATTCAGGAGGGGACCCGCCCAGGAGTTCAGGAGGGACCCGCCCAGGAATTCAGGAGGGACCCGCCCAGGAGTTCGGGAGGGGACCCGCCCAGGAGTTCGGGAGGGGACCCGCCCAGGAGTTCGGGAGGGGACCCGCCCAGGAGTTCGGGAGGGGACCCGCCCAGGAGTTCGGGAGGGGACCCGCCCAGGAGTTCGGGAGGGGACCCGCCCAGGAGTTCGGGAGGGGACCCGCCCAGGAGTTCAGGAGGGACCCGCCCAGGAGTTCAGGAGGGACCCGCCCAGGAGTTCAGGAGGGACCCGCCCAGGAGTTCAGGGATGGACTGAAGAAATCAGGAGGGGACCTAGGAGTTCAGGGGGTAACCCAAGAGTTCAGCAGTGGACCCAGGAGTTCAGGAGGGTACCCAGGAGTCCCCCAAAGGATCCAGAGTTCAGGAGGGTACCCAGGAATGCCCCAAAGGACCCAGGAGTTCAGGGGGGAACCCAGGCATTCTGAGGGGACCCAGGAGTGCCCCAAAGTACCCAAGAGTTCAGGAGGGGACCCAGGAGTTCGGGAGGGACCCACCCAGGAGTTCGGGAGGGACCCACCCAGGAGTTCGGGAGGGACCCACCCAGGAGTTCAGGGTGGAACCCAAAAGTACTGAGGATACCCAGCAGTGCCCCAAAGGACCCAGGAGTTCTGACGGAACCCAAGAGTTAAGGAGGGGACCCAGGAGTGCCCCAAAGGATCCAGAGTTCAGGAGGCGACCCACCCAGGAGTTCAGGAGGGGACCCAGGAGTGCCCCAAAGGACCCAGGAGTTCAGGAGAGGACCCAGGCGTTCTGAGGGGACCCAGGCGTGCCCCAAAGTACCCAGGAGTTCGGGAGGGGACCCACCCAGGAGTTCGGGAGGGGACCCAGCAGTGTTCCAAAGGACCCAGGAGTTCAGGAAGGGAACCAAGATTTCAGGAGGGGACCCAGGAGTTCAGGAGGGGACCCAGGAGTGCCCCAAAGGACCCAGGAGTTCAGTGGGGGACCGAAGAGTTCAGGAGGGGGACCAGGAGTGCCCCAAAGGACCCAGAGTTCAGGAGGGGACCCAGGAGTGCCCCGAAGGATCCAGAGTTCAGGAGGGGACCCAAGAGTTCAGGAGGGACCCACCCAGGACTTCATGGCGGGACCCACCCAGGACTTCATGGCGGGACCCACCCAGGAGTTCAGGAGGGACCCATTCAGGAGTTCAGGAGGGACCCATTCAATAGTTCAGGAGGGGACCCAGGAGTGCCCCAAAGGACCCAGGAGTTCAGGAGGGGACCCAGGCGTTCTGAGGGGACCCAGGCGTGCCCCAAAGTACCCAAGAGTTTGGGAGGGGACCCAGAAATTCGAGAGGGACCCACCCAGGAGTTCGGGAGGGACCCACCCAGGAGTTCAGGAGCGGACCCATCAGTGCCCCAAAGGACCCAGGAGTTCAGGGGGGAACACAGGAGTTTGGAGGGGACCCAGGAGTTCAGGAGGGGACCCAGGCGTTCTGAGGGGACCCAGGAGTGCCCCAAAGTACCCAAGAGTTCAGGAGGGGACCCAGGAGTGCCCCAAAGGACCCAGGAGTTCAGGAGGGGACCCAGGAGTGCCCCAAAGGACCCAGGAGTTCAGGAGGGGACCCAGCAGTGCCCCAAAGGACCCAGGAGTTCAGGGGAGAACCCAGGAGTGCCCGAAAGTACCCAGGAGTTCAGGGGGAACCCAGGCGTTCTGAGGGGATCCAGGAGTGCCCCAAAGTACCCAAGAGTTCGGGAGGGGACCCAGGAATTCGAGAGGGACCCACCCAGGAGTTCGGGAGGGACCCACCCAGGAGTTCGGGAGGGACCCACCCAGGAGTTCGGGAGGGACCCACCCAGGAGTTCGGGAGGGGACCCAGCAGTGCCCCAAAGGACCCAGGAGTTCAGGAGGGGACCCAAGATTTCACCAAAGACCCAAGAGTTCAGGAGTGCACCCAGGAGTGCCCCAAAGGATCCAGAGTTCAGGAGGGGACCCTCAGAGGAGTTCAGGAGGGGACCCAGCAGAGCCCCAAAGGACCCAGGAGTTCAGGGGGTAACACAGGAGTTCGGAGGGGACCCAGG
This sequence comes from Patagioenas fasciata, assembly GCF_037038585.1. Lineage (NCBI taxonomy): Eukaryota > Metazoa > Chordata > Aves > Columbiformes > Columbidae > Patagioenas > Patagioenas fasciata. The sequence goes on from NW_027288505.1 coordinate 1,115,252, forward strand.
AGTTCAGGAGGGGACCAAGGCGTTCTGAGGGTACACAGCAGTGCCCCAAAGTACCCAGGATTTCGGGAGGGGACCCACCCAGGAGTTCGGGAGGGGACCCACCCAGGAGTTCGGGAGGGGACCCAGCAGTGCCCCAAAGGACCCAGGAGTTCAGGGGTGAACCCAGGAGTTCTGAGGGGACCCAAGAGTTCCCCAAAGGACCCAAGAGCTTAGGAGGGGACCCAGGAGTGCCTGAAAGGATCCAGAGTTCAGGAGGGTACCTAGGAGTTCAGGAGGGGACCCAGGAGTGCCCCAAACGACCCAGGAGTTCAGTGGGGGACCGAAGAGTTCAGGAGGGGGACCAGGAGTGCCCCAAAGGACCCAGGAGTGTCCCAAGGTACCCAGGAGTTCAAGAGGGGACCCAGGAGTGCCCCAAAGTACCCAAGAGTGCGGGAGGGGCCCCACCCAGGAGTTCAAGAGGGCCCCACCCAGGAGTTCAAGAGGGCCCCACCCAGGAGTTCAGGGGGGCGACCGAAGAGTTCAGAAGGCGGACCAGGAGTGCCCCAAAGGACCCAGGAGTGCCCCAAGGTACCCAGGAGTTCAGGAGGGGACCCAGCAGTGCCCCAAAGGACCCAGAAGTTCAGGGGGGAACCCAGGAGTTCGGAGGGGATCCAGGAGTGCCCCAAAGGACCCAGGAGTTCAGGGGGGAACCCAGGAGTTCGGAGGGGACCTAGATGTTCAGGAGGGGACCCAGAAGTTCAGGAGGGGACCGAGGAGTACCCCAAAGGATCCAGTCTTCAGGAGAGGACCCAGGAGTGCCCCAAAGGATCCAGAGTTCAGGAAGGGACCCAAGAGTTCGGGAGGGGACCCACCCAGGAGTTCGGGAGGGGACCCACCCAGGAGTTCGGGAGGGGACCCACCCAGGAGTTCGGGAGGGGACCCACCCAGGAGTTCGGGACGGGACCCACCCAGGAGTTCGGGACGGGACCCACCCAGGAGTTCGGGACGGGACCCAGCAGAGCCCCAAAGGACCCAGGAGTTCAGGGGTGAACCCAGGAGTTCTGAGGGGACCCAAGAGTTCCCCAAAGGACCCAAGAGCTTAGGAGGGGACCCAGGAGTGCCCCAAAGGATCCAGAGTTCAGGAGAGGACCCAGGAGTGCCCCAAAGGACCCAGGAGTTCAGTGGGGGACCGAAGAGTTCAGGAGGGGGAGCAGGAGTGCCCCAAAGGACCGAGGAGTTCTGAGGGCACCCAGGAGATCAGGAGGGCACCCAGGAGTTCGGGAGGGACCCGCCCAGGAGTTCGGGAGGGACCCGCCCAGGAGTTCGGGAGGGACCCGCCCAGGAGTTCGGGAGGGACCCGCCCAGGAGTTCGGGAGGGGACCCGCCCAGGAGTTCGGGAGGGACCCGCCCAGGAGTTCGGGAGGGGACCGGGAGTTCAGGGAGGGACTGAAGAATTCAGGAGGAGACCTAGGAGTTCAGGGGGTAACCCAAGAGTTCAGGAGCGGACCCAGGAGTTCAGGAGAGGACCCAGGAGTGCTGCAAAGGACCCAGGAGTTCAGGAGGGGACCCAGGAGTGCCCCAAAGGATCCAGAGTTCAGGAGGGTACCCAGGAATGCCCCAAAGGACCCAGGAGTTCAGGGGGGAACCCAGGCATTCTGAGGGGACCCAGGAGTGCCCCAAAGTACCCAAGAGTTCAGGAGGGGACCCAGGAGTTCGGGAGGGACCCACCCAGGAGTTCGGGAGAGGACCCAGCAGTGTTCCAAAGGACCCAGGAGTTCAGGGTGGAACCCAAAAGTACTGAGGATACCCAGCAGTGCCCCAAAGGACCCAGGAGTTCTGAGGGGACCCAAGAGTTCACCAAAGGACCCAACAGTTCAGGAGGGGACCCAGGAGTGCCCCAAAGGATCCAGAGTTCAGGAGGGGACCCAGCAGTGCCCCAAAGGACCCAGGAGTTCAGGAGGGGACCCAGGCGTTCTGAAAGGACCCAAGAGTGCCTCAAAGTACCCAGGAGTTCGGGAGGGGACCCACCCAGGAGTTCGGGAGGGGACCCATTAAGGAGTTCGGGAGGGGGCCCACCCAGGAGTTCGGGAGGGGACACAGCAGTGCCCCAAAGGACCCAGGAGCTCAGGAGGGGACCCAGGAGCTCAGGAGGGGACCCAGGAGTGCCCCAAAGGACCCAGGAGTTCAGTGGGGGACCGAAGAGTTCAGGAGGGGGACCAGGAGTGCCCCAAAGGACCCAGGAGTTCAGGGGGGAACCCAGGAGTTCTGAGGGGACCCAGGAGTGCCCCAAAGGAACCAGGAGTTCATGGGGGAACTCAGGAGTGCCCCAAAGGATCCAGAGTTCAGGAGGGGACCCAGGAGTGCCCCAAAGGATCCAGAGTTCAGGAGGGGACCCAAGAGTTCATTAGGGACCCACCCAGGACTTCATGGTGGGACCCACCCAGGACTTCATGGCGGGACCCACCCAGGACTTCATGGCGGGACCCACCCAGGACTTCATGGCGGGACCCACCCAGGACTTCATGGCGGGACCCATTCAGGAGTTCAGGAGGGGGACCAGGAGTGCCCCAAAGGACCCAGGAGTTCAGGGGGGAACCCAGGTGTTCTGAGGGGACCCAGGAGTGCCCCAAAGTACACAAGAGTTCAGGAGGGGACCCAGGAGTTCGAGAGGGACCCACCCAGGAGTTCTGGAGGGACCCACCCAGGAGTTCAGGAGCGGACCCATCAGTGCCCCAAAGGACCCAGGAGTTCAGGGGGGAACACAGGAGTTCGGAGGGGACCCAGGAGTTCAGGAGAGGACCCAGGAGTGCCCCAAAGTACCCAAGAGAACAGGAGGGGACCCGCCCAGGAGTTCAGGAGGGGACCCAGGAGTTAGGAGAGGACCCAGGAGTGCCCCAAAGGACCCAGGAGTTCAGGAGGGGACCCAGGAGTGCCCCAAAAGACCCAGGAGTTCAGGCGGGGACCCAGCAGTGCCCCAAAGGACCCAGGAGTTCAGGAGAGGACCCAGCAGTGCCCCAAAGGACACAGGAGTTCAGGGGGGAACCCAGGAGTGCCCCAAAGTACCCAGGAGTTCAGGGGGAACCCAGGCGTTCTGAGGGGACCCAGGAGTGCCCCAAAGTACCCAAGAGTTCGGGAGGGACCCACCCAGGAGTTCAGGAGGGACCCACCCAGGAGTTCGGGAGGGGACCCAGCAGTGCTCCAAAGGACCCAGGAGTTCAGGGGGGAACCCAGGAGTTCGGAGGAGATCCAGGAGTGCCCCAAAGGACCCAGGAGTTCAGGGGGGAACACAGGAGTTCGGAGGGGACCCAGGAGTTCAGTAGGGGACCCAGGCGTTCTGAGGGTACCCAGGAGTGCCCCAAAGTACCCAGGAGTTCGGGAGGGGACCCACCCAGGTGTTCAGGAGGGGACCCAGGAGTGCCCCAAAGGACCCAAAAGTTCAGGAGGGACCCACCCAGGAGTTTATGACGGGACCCACCCAGGAGTTCGGGAGGGGACCCAGCAGTGTTCCAAAGGACCCAGGAGTTCAGGAAGGGAACCAAGATTTCAGGAGGGGACCCAGGAGTTCAGGAGGGGACCCAGGAGTGCCCCAAAGGACCCAGGAGTTCAGTGGGGGACCGAAGAGTTCAGGAGGGGGACCAGGAGTGCCCCAAAGGACCCAGAGTTCAGGAGGGGACCCAGGAGTGCCCCGAAGGATCCAGAGTTCAGGAGGGGACCCAAGAGTTCAGGAGGGACCCACCCAGGACTTCATGGCGGGACCCACCCAGGACTTCATGGCGGGACCCACCCAGGAGTTCAGGAGGGACCCATTCAGGAGTTCAGGAGGGACCCATTCAATAGTTCAGGAGGGGACCCAGGAGTGCCCCAAAGGACCCAGGAGTTCAGGAGGGGACCCAGGCGTTCTGAGGGGACCCAGGCGTGCCCCAAAGTACCCAAGAGTTTGGGAGGGGACCCAGAAATTCGAGAGGGACCCACCCAGGAGTTCGGGAGGGACCCACCCAGGAGTTCAGGAGCGGACCCATCAGTGCCCCAAAGGACCCAGGAGTTCAGGGGGGAACACAGGAGTTCGGAGGGGACCCAGGAGTTCAGGAGGGGACCCAGGCGTTCTGAGGGGACCCAGGAGTGCCCCAAAGTACCCAAGAGTTCAGGAGGGGACCCAGGAGTGCCCCAAAGGACCCAGGAGTTCAGGAGGGGACCCAGGAGTGCCCCAAAGGACCCAGGAGTTCAGGAGGGGACCCAGCAGTGCCCCAAAGGACCCAGGAGTTCAGGGGAGAACCCAGGAGTGCCCGAAAGTACCCAGGAGTTCAGGGGGAACCCAGGCGTTCTGAGGGGATCCAGGAGTGCCCCAAAGTACCCAAGAGTTCGGGAGGGGACCCAGGAATTCGAGAGGGACCCACCCAGGAGTTCGGGAGGGACCCACCCAGGAGTTCGGGAGGGACCCACCCAGGAGTTCGGGAGGGATCCACCCAGGAGTTCGGGAGGGGACCCAGCAGTGCCCCAAAGGACCCAGGAGTTCAGGAGGGGACCCAAGATTTCACCAAAGACCCAAGAGTTCAGGAGTGCACCCAGGAGTGCCCCAAAGGATCCAGAGTTCAGGAGGGGACCCTCAGAGGAGTTCAGGAGGGGACCCAGCAGAGCCCCAAAGGACCCAGGAGTTCAGGGGGTAACACAGGAGTTCGGAGGGGACCCAGGAGTTCAGGAGGGGACCAAGGCGTTCTGAGGGTACACAGCAGTGCCCCAAAGTACCCAGGATTTCGGGAGGGGACCCACCCAGGAGTTCGGGAGGGGACCCACCCAGGAGTTCGGGAGGGGACCCAGCAGTGCCCCAAAGGACCCAGGAGTTCAGGGGTGAACCCAGGAGTTCTGAGGGGACCCAAGAGTTCCCCAAAGGACCCAAGAGCTTAGGAGGGGACCCAGGAGTGCCTGAAAGGATCCAGAGTTCAGGAGGGTACCTAGGAGTTCAGGAGGGGACCCAGGAGTGCCCCAAACGACCCAGGAGTTCAGTGGGGGACCGAAGAGTTCAGGAGGGGGACCAGGAGTGCCCCAAAGGACCCAGGAGTGTCCCAAGGTACCCAGGAGTTCAAGAGGGGACCCAGGAGTGCCCCAAAGTACCCAAGAGTGCGGGAGGGGCCCCACCCAGGAGTTCAAGAGGGCCCCACCCAGGAGTTCAAGAGGGCCCCACCCAGGAGTTCAGGGGGGCGACCGAAGAGTTCAGAAGGCGGACCAGGAGTGCCCCAAAGGACCCAGGAGTGCCCCAAGGTACCCAGGAGTTCAGAGGGGATCCAGGAGTGCCCCAAAGGACCCAGGAGTTCAGGGGGGAACCCAGGAGTTCGGAGGGGACCTAGATGTTCAGGAGGGGACCCAGAAGTTCAGGAGGGGACCGAGGAGTACCCCAAAGGATCCAGTCTTCAGGAGAGGACCCAGGAGTGCCCCAAAGGATCCAGAGTTCAGGAAGGGACCCAAGAGTTCGGGAGGGGACCCACCCAGGAGTTCGGGAGGGGACCCACCCAGGAGTTCGGGAGGGGACCCACCCAGGAGTTCGGGAGGGGACCCACCCAGGAGTTCGGGACGGGACCCACCCAGGAGTTCGGGACGGGACCCAGCAGAGCCCCAAAGGACCCAGGAGTTCAGGGGTGAACCCAGGAGTTCTGAGGGGACCCAAGAGTTCCCCAAAGGACCCAAGAGCTTAGGAGGGGACCCAGGAGTGCCCCAAAGGATCCAGAGTTCAGGAGAGGACCCAGGAGTGCCCCAAAGGACCCAGGAGTTCAGTGGGGGACCGAAGAGTTCAGGAGGGGGAGCAGGAGTGCCCCAAAGGACCGAGGAGTTCTGAGGGCACCCAGGAGATCAGGAGGGCACCCAGGAGTTCGGGAGGGACCCGCCCAGGAGTTCGGGAGGGACCCGCCCAGGAGTTCGGGAGGGACCCGCCCAGGAGTTCGGGAGGGGACCCGCCCAGGAGTTCGGGAGGGACCCGCCCAGGAGTTCGGGAGGGACCCGCCCAGGAGTTCGGGAGGGGACCGGGAGTTCAGGGGGTAACCCAAGAGTTCAGGAGCGGACCCAGGAGTTCAGGAGAGGACCCAGGAGTGCTGCAAAGGACCCAGGAGTTCAGGAGGGGACCCAGGAGTGCCCCAAAGGATCCAGAGTTCAGGAGGGTACCCAGGAATGCCCCAAAGGACCCAGGAGTTCAGGGGGGAACCCAGGCATTCTGAGGGGACCCAGGAGTGCCCCAAAGTACCCAAGAGTTCAGGAGGGGACCCAGGAGTTCGGGAGGGACCCACCCAGGAGTTCGGGAGAGGACCCAGCAGTGTTCCAAAGGACCCAGGAGTTCAGGGTGGAACCCAAAAGTACTGAGGATACCCAGCAGTGCCCCAAAGGACCCAGGAGTTCTGAGGGGACCCAAGAGTTCACCAAAGGACCCAACAGTTCAGGAGGGGACCCAGGAGTGCCCCAAAGGATCCAGAGTTCAGGAGGGGACCCAGCAGTGCCCCAAAGGACCCAGGAGTTCAGGAGGGGACCCAGGCGTTCTGAAAGGACCCAAGAGTGCCTCAAAGTACCCAGGAGTTCGGGAGGGGACCCACCCAGGAGTTCGGGAGGGGACCCATTAAGGAGTTCGGGAGGGGGCCCACCCAGGAGTTCGGGAGGGGACCCAGCAGTGCCCCAAAGGACCCAGGAGCTCAGGAGGGGACCCAGGAGCTCAGGAGGGGACCCAGGAGTGCCCCAAAGGACCCAGGAGTTCAGTGGGGGACCGAAGAGTTCAGGAGGGGGACCAGGAGTGCCCCAAAGGACCCAGGAGTTCAGGGGGGAACCCAGGAGTTCTGAGGGGACCCAGGAGTGCCCCAAAGGAACCAGGAGTTCATGGGGGAACTCAGGAGTGCCCCAAAGGATCCAGAGTTCAGGAGGGGACCCAGGAGTGCCCCAAAGGATCCAGAGTTCAGGAGGGGACCCAAGAGTTCATTAGGGACCCACCCAGGACTTCATGGTGGGACCCACCCAGGACTTCATGGCGGGACCCACCCAGGACTTCATGGCGGGACCCACCCAGGACTTCATGGCGGGACCCATTCAGGAGTTCAGGAGGGACCCATTCAGGAGTTCAGGAGGGGGACCAGGAGTGCCCCAAAGGACCCAGGAGTTCAGGGGAGAACCCAGGTGTTCTGAGGGGACCCAGGAGTGCCCCAAAGTACCCAAGAGTTCAGGAGGGGACCCAGGAGTTCGAGAGGGACCCACCCAGGAGTTCTGGAGGGACCCACCCAGGAGTTCAGGAGCGGACCCATCAGTGCCCCAAAGGACCCAGGAGTTCAGGGGGGAACACAGGAGTTCGGAGGGGACCCAGGAGTTCAGGAGAGGACCCAGGAGTGCCCCAAAGTACCCAAGAGAACAGGAGGGGACCCGCCCAGGAGTTCAGGAGGGGACCCAGGAGTTAGGAGAGGACCCAGGAGTGCCCCAAAGGACCCAGGAGTTCAGGAGGGGACCCAGGAGTGCCCCAAAAGACCCAGGATTTCAGGCGGGGACCCAGCAGTGCCCCAAAGGACCCAGGAGTTCAGGAGAGGACCCAGCAGTGCCCCAAAGGACACAGGAGTTCAGGGGGGAACCCAGGAGTGCCCCAAAGTACCCAGGAGTTCAGGGGGAACCCAGGCGTTCTGAGGGGACCCAGGAGTGCCCCAAAGTACCCAAGAGTTCAGGAGGGGACCCAGGAGTTCGGGAGGGACCCACCCAGGAGTTCAGGAGGGACCCACCCAGGAGTTCGGGAGGGGACCCAGCAGTGCTCCAAAGGACCCAGGAGTTCAGGGGGGAACCCAGGAGTTCGGAGGAGATCCAGGAGTGCCCCAAAGGACCCAGGAGTTCAGGGGGGAACACAGGAGTTCGGAGGGGACCCAGGAGTTCAGTAGGGGACCCAGGCGTTCTGAGGGTACCCAGGAGTGCCCCAAAGTACCCAGGAGTTCGGGAGGGGACCCACCCAGGAGTTCAGGAGGGGACCCAGCAGTGCCCCAAAGGACCCAAAAGTTCAGGAGGGACCCACCCAGGAGTTTATGACGGGACCCACCCAGGACTTCAGGAGGGGACCCATTCAGGAGTTCAGGAGGGGGACCAGGAGTGCCCCAAAGGACCCAAGAGTTCAGGAGGGGACCCAGGATTGCCCCAAAGGATCCAGAGTTGAGGAGGGGACCCGCCCAGGAGTTCAGGAGGGGACCCGCCCAGGAGTTCAGGAGGGGACCCGCCCAGGAGTTCAGGAGGGGACCCGCCCAGGAGTTCAGGAGGGGACCCGCCCAGGAGTTCAGGAGGGGACCCGCCCAGGAGTTCAGGAGGGGACCGGGAGTTCAGGGAGGGACTGAAGAATTCAGGAGGGGACCTAGGAGTTCAGGGGGTAACCCAAGAGTTCAGGAGCGGACCCAGGAGTTCAGGAGAGGACCCAGCAGTGCCCCAAAGGACCCAGGAGTTCAGGAGGGGACCCAGCAGTGCCCCAAAGGACCCAGGAGTTCAGGGGGGAACCCAGGAGTGCCCCAAAGTACCCAGGAGTTCAGGGGGAACCCAGGCGTTCTGAGGGGACCCAGGAGTGCCTCAAAGTACCCAAGAGTTCAGGAGGGGACCCAGGAGTTCAGGAGAGACCCACCCAGGAGTTCGGGAGGGACCCACCCAGGAGTTCGGGAGGGGACCCAGCAGTGCCCCAAAGGACCTAGGAGTTCTGAGGGGACCCAAGAGTTCACCAAAGACCCAAGAGTTCAGGAGTGGACCCAGGAGTGCCCCAAAGGACCCAGGAGTTCAGTGGGGGACCGAAGAGTTCAGGAGGGGGACCAGGAGTGCCCCAAAGGACCCAGAGTTCAGGAGGGGACCCAGGAGTGCCCCAAAGGATCCAGAGTTCAGGAGGGGACCCAAGAGTTCAGGAGGGACCCACCCAGGACTTCATGGCGGGACCCACCCAGGACTTCATGGCGGGACCCATTCAGGAGTTCAGGAGGGACCCATTCAGGAGTTCAGGAGGGACCCATTCAGGAGTTCAGGAGGGGGACCAGAGGTGCCCCAAAGGCCTCAGGAGTTCAGGGGGGAACCCAGGCGTTCTGAGGGGACCCAGGAGTGCCCCAAAGTACCCAAGAGTTCGGGAGGGGACCCAGGAATTCGAGAGGGACCCACCCAGGAGTTCAGGAGGGGACCCGCCCAGGAGTTCAGGAGGGACGCGCCCAGGAGTTCAGGAGGGACGCGCCCAGGACTTCAGGGAGGGACTGAAGAATTCAGGAGGGGACCTAGGAGTTCAGGGGGTAACCCAAGAGTTCAGGAGCGGACCCAGGAGTTAGGAGAGGACCCAGGAGTGCCCCAAAGGACCCAGGAGTTCAGGAGGGGACCCAGGAGTGCCCCAAAGGACCCAGGAGTTCAGGAGGGGACCCAGCAGTGCCCCAAAGGACCCAGGAGTTCAGGGGAGAACCCAGGAGTGCCCCAAAGTACCCAGGAGTTCAGGGGGAACCCAGGCGTTCTGAGGGGACCCAGGAGTGCCCCAAAGTACCCAAGAGTTCGGGAGGGGACCCAGGAATTCGAGAGGGACCCACCTAGGAGTTCGGGAGGGACCCACCCAGGAGTTCGGGAGGGGACCCAGCAGTGCCCCAAAGGACCCAGGAGTTCTGAGGGGACCCAAGATTTCACCAAAGACCCAAGAGTTCAGGAGTGCACCCAGGAGTGCCCCAAAGGATCCAGAGTTCAGGAGGGGACCCTCACAGGAGTTCAGGAGGGGACCCAGCAGAGCCCCAAAGGACCCAGGAGTTCAGGGGATAACACAGGAGTTCGGAGGGGACCCAGGAGTTCAGGAGGGGACCAAGGCGTTCTGAGGGTACACAGCAGTGCCCCAAAGTACCCAGGAGTTCGGGAGGGGACCCACCCAGGAGTTCGGGAGGGGACCCACCCAGGAGTTCGGGACGGGACCCAGCAGTGCCCCAAAGGACCCAGGAGTTCAGGGGTGAACCCAGGAGTTCTGAGGGGACCCAAGAGTTCCCCAAAGGACCCAAGAGCTTAGGAGGGGACCCAGGAGTGCCTGAAAGGATCCAGAGTTCAGGAGGGGACCTAGGAGTTCAGGAGGGGACCCAGGAGTGCCCCAAACGACCCAGGAGTTCAGTGGGGGACCGAAGAGTTCAGGAGGGAGACCAGGAGTGCCACAAAGGACCCAGGAGTTCAGAGGGGAACCCAGGAGTTCTGAGGGGACCCAGAACTACCCCAAAGGAACCAGGAATTCAGTGGGGGACCGAAGAGTTCAGGAGGGGGACCAGGAGTGCCCCAAAGGACCCAGGAGTTCTGAGGGGACCCAGGAGTGCCACAAAGGAGCCAGGAGTTCAGGGGGGAACTCAGGAGTGCCCCAAAGGATCCAGAGTTCAGGAGGGGACCCAGGAGTGCCCCAAAGGATCCAGAGTTCAGGAGGGGACCCAAGAGTTCAGGAGGGACCCACCCAGGAGTTCATCGCGGGACTCACCCAGGACTTCATGGCGGGACCCACCCAGGAGTTCAGGAGGGACCCATTCAGGAGTTCAGGAGGGACCCATTCAATAGTTCAGGAGGGGGACCAGGAGTGCCCCAAAGTACCCAGGAGTTCAGGGGGAACCCAGGCGTTCTGAGGGGACCCAGGAGTGCCCCAAAGTACCCAAGAGTTCGGGAGGGGACCCAGGAATTCGAGAGGGACCCACCTAGGAGTTCGGGAGGGACCCACCCAGGAGTTCGGGAGGGGACCCAGCAGTGCCCCAAAGGACCCAGGAGTTCTGAGGGGACCCAAGATTTCATCAAAGACCCAAGAGTTCAGGAGTGCACCCAGGAGTGCCCCAAAGGATCCAGAGTTCAGGAGGGGACCCTCACAGGAGTTCAGGAGGGGACCCAGCAGAGCCCCAAAGGACCCAGGAGTTCAGGGGGTAACACAGGAGTTCGGAGGGGACCCAGGAGTTCAGGAGGGGACCAAGGCGTTCTGAGGGTACACAGCAGTGCCCCAAAGTACCCAGGAGTTCGGGAGGGGACCCACCCAGGAGTTCGGGAGGGGACCCACCCAGGAGTTCGGGACGGGACCCAGCAGTGCCCCAAAGGACCCAGGAGTTCAGGGGTGAACCCAGGAGTTCTGAGGGGACCCAAAAGTTCCCCAAAGGACCCAAGAGCTTAGGAGGGGACCCAGGAGTGCCTGAAAGGATCCAGAGTTCAGGAGGGGACCTAGGAGTTCAGGAGGGGACCCAGGAGTGCCCCAAACGACCCAGGAGTTCAGTGGGGGACCGAAGAGTTCAGGAGGGAGACCAGGAGTGCCACAAAGGACCCAGGAGTTCAGGGGGGAACCCAGGAGTTCTGAGGGGACCCAGAACTACCCCAAAGGAACCAGGAATTCAGTGGGGGACCGAAGAGTTCAGGAGGGGGACCAGGAGTGCCCCAAAGGACCCAGGAGTTCTGAGGGGACCCAGGAGTGCCACAAAGGAGCCAGGAGTTCAGGGGGGAACTCAGGAGTGCCCCAAAGGATCCAGAGTTCAGGAGGGGACCCAGGAGTGCCCCAAAGGATCCAGAGTTCAGGAGGGGACCCAAGAGTTCAGGAGGGACCCACCCAGGAGTTCATCGCGGGACTCACCCAGGACTTCATGGCGGGACCCACCCAGGAGTTCAGGAGGGACCCATTCAGGAGTTCAGGAGGGACCCATTCAATAGTTCAGGAGGGGGACCAGGAGTGCCCCAAAGGACCCAGGAGTTCAGGGGGGAGCCCAGGCGTTCTGAGGGGACCCAGGAGTACCCCAAAGTACCTAAGAGTTCAGGAGGGGACCCAGGAGTTCGAGAGGGACCCACCCAGGAGTTCAGGAGCGGGCCCATTAGTGCCCCAAAGGACCCAGGAGTTCAGGGGGGACCACAGGAGTTCGGAGGGGACCCAGGAGTTCAGGAGGGGACCCAGGCGTTCTGAGGGGACCCAGGAGTGCCCCAAAGGATCCAGAGTTCAGGAGGGGACCCGCCCAGGAGTTCAGGAGGGGACCCGCCCAGGAGTTCAGGAGGGGACCCGCCCAGGAGTTCAGGGAGGGACTGAAGAATTAAGGAGGGGACCTAGGAGTTCAGGGGGTAACCCAAGAGTTCAGGAGCGGACCCAGGAGTTAGGAGCGGACCCAGGAGTGCCCCAAAGGACCCAGGAGTTCAGGAGGGAACCCAGGAGTGCCGCAAAGGACCCAGGAGTTCAGGAGGGGACCCAGGAGTGCCCCAAAGGATCCAGAGTTCAGGAGGGGACCCTCACAGGAGTTCAGGAGGGGACCCAGCAGAGCCCCAAAGGACCCAGGAGTTCAGGGGGTAACACAGGAGTTCGGAGGGGACCCAGGAGTTCAGGAGGGGACCAAGGCGTTCTGAGGGTACACAGCAGTGCCCCAAAGTACCCAGGAGTTCGGGAGGGGACCCACCCAGGAGTTCGGGAGGGGACCCACCCAGGAGTTCGGGACGGGACCCAGCAGTGCCCCAAAGGACCCAGGAGTTCAGGGGTGAACCCAGGAGTTCTGAGGGGACCCAAAAGTTCCCCAAAGGACCCAAGAGCTTAGGAGGGGACCCAGGAGTGCCTGAAAGGATCCAGAGTTCAGGAGGGGACCTAGGAGTTCAGGAGGGGACCCAGGAGTGCCCCAAACGACCCAGGAGTTCAGTGGGGGACCGAAGAGTTCAGGAGGGAGACCAGGAGTGCCACAAAGGACCCAGGAGTTCAGGGGGGAACCCAGGAGTTCTGAGGGGACCCAGAACTACCCCAAAGGAACCAGGAATTCAGTGGGGGACCGAAGAGTTCAGGAGGGGGACCAGGAGTGCCCCAAAGGACCCAGGAGTTCTGAGGGGACCCAGGAGTGCCACAAAGGAGCCAGGAGTTCAGGGGGGAACTCAGGAGTGCCCCAAAGGATCCAGAGTTCAGGAGGGGACCCAGGAGTGCCCCAAAGGATCCAGAGTTCAGGAGGGGACCCAAGAGTTCAGGAGGGACCCACCCAGGAGTTCATCGCGGGACTCACCCAGGACTTCATGGCGGGACCCACCCAGGAGTTCAGGAGGGACCCATTCAGGAGTTCAGGAGGGACCCATTCAATAGTTCAGGAGGGGGACCAGGAGTGCCCCAAAGGACCCAGGAGTTCAGGGGGGAGCCCAGGCGTTCTGAGGGGACCCAGGAGTACCCCAAAGTACCTAAGAGTTCAGGAGGGGACCCAGGAGTTCGAGAGGGACCCACCCAGGAGTTCAGGAGCGGGCCCATTAGTGCCCCAAAGGACCCAGGAGTTCAGGGGGGACCACAGGAGTTCGGAGGGGACCCAGGAGTTCAGGAGGGGACCCAGGCGTTCTGAGGGGACCCAGGAGTGCCCCAAAGGATCCAGAGTTCAGGAGGGGACCCGCCCAAGAGTTCAGGAGGGGACCCGCCCAGGAGTTCAGGAGGGGACCCGCCCAGGAGTTCAGGGAGGGACTGAAGAATTAAGGAGGGGACCTAGGAGTTCAGGGGGTAACCCAAGAGTTCAGGAGCGGACCCAGGAGTTAGGAGCGGACCCAGGAGTGCCCCAAAGGACCCAGGAGTTCAGGAGGGAACCCAGGAGTGCCGCAAAGGACCCAGGAGTTCAGGAGGGGACCCAGGAGTGCCCCAAAGGATCCAGAGTTCAGGAGGGGACCCTCACAGGAGTTCAGGAGGGGACCCAGCAGAGCCCCAAAGGACCCAGGAGTTCAGGGGGTAACACAGGAGTTCGGAGGGGACCCAGGAGTTCAGGAGGGGACCAAGGCGTTCTGAGGGTACACAGCAGTGCCCCAAAGTACCCAGGAGTTCGGGAGGGGACCCACCCAGGAGTTCGGGAGGGGACCCACCCAGGAGTTCGGGACGGGACCCAGCAGTGCCCCAAAGGACCCAGGAGTTCAGGGGTGAACCCAGGAGTTCTGAGGGGACCCAAAAGTTCCCCAAAGGACCCAAGAGCTTAGGAGGGGACCCAGGAGTGCCTGAAAGGATCCAGAGTTCAGGAGGGGACCTAGGAGTTCAGGAGGGGACCCAGGAGTGCCCCAAACGACCCAGGAGTTCAGTGGGGGACCGAAGAGTTCAGGAGGGAGACCAGGAGTGCCCCAAAGGACCCAGGAGTTCAGGGGGGAACCCAGGAGTTCTGAGGGGACCCAGAACTACCCCAAAGGAACCAGGAATTCAGTGGGGGACCGAAGAGTTCAGGAGGGGGACCAGGAGTGCCCCAAAGGACCCAGGAGTTCTGAGGGGACCCAGGAGTGCCACAAAGGAGCCAGGAGTTCAGGGGGGAACTCAGGAGTGCCCCAAAGGATCCAGAGTTCAGGAGGGGACCCAGGAGTGCCCCAAAGGATCCAGAGTTCAGGAGGGGACCCAAGAGTTCAGGAGGGACCCACCCAGGAGTTCATGGCGGGACCCACCCAGGACGTCATGGCGGGACCCACCCAGGAGTTCAGGAGGGACCCATTCAGGAGTTCAGGAGGGACCCATTCAATAGTTCAGGAGGGGGACCAGGAGTGCCCCAAAGGACCCAGGAGTTCAGGGGGGAACCCAGGAGTGCCCCAAAGTACCCAGGAGTTCAGGGGGAACCCAGGCGTTCTGAGGGGACCCAGGAGTGCCCCAAAGTACCCAAGAGTTCAGGAGGGGACCCAGGAGTTCGGGAGGGACCCACCCAGGAGTTCAGGAGGGACCCACCCAGGAGTTCGGGAGGGGACCCAGCAGTGCTCCAAAGGACCCAGGAGTTCTGAGGGGACCCAAGAGTTCACCAAAGGACCCAAGAGTTCAGGAGTGGACCCAGGAGTGCCCCAAAGGATCCAGAGTTCAGGAGGGGACCCTCCCAGGAGTTCAGGAGGGGACCCAGCAGTGCCCCAAAGGACCCAGGAGTTCAGGGGGTAACACAGGAGTTCGGAGGGGACCCAGGAGTTCAGTAGGGGTCCCAGGCGTTCTGAGGGTACCCAGGAGTGCCCCAAAGGACCCAAAAGTTCAGGAGGGACCCACCCAGGAGTTCGTGGCGGGACCCACCCAGGACTTCAGGAAGGGACCCATTCAGGAGTTCAGGAGGGGGACCACGAGTGCCCCAAAGGACCCAGGAGTTCAGGAGGGGACCCAGGATTGCCCCAAAGGATCCAGAGTTCAGGAGGGGACCCGCCCAGGAGTTCAGGAGGGGACCCGCCCAGGAGTTCAGGAGGGGACCCGCCCAGGAGTTTAGGGAGGTACTGAAGAATTCAGGAGGGGACCTAGGAGTTCAGGGGGTAACCCAAGAGTTCAGGAGCGGACCCAGGAGTTCAGGAGAGGACCCAGGAGTGCCCCAAAGGACCCAGGAGTTCAGGAGGGGACCCAGCAGTGCCTCAAAGGACCCAGGAGTTCAGGGGGGAACCCAGGAGTGCCCCAAAGTACCCAGGAGTTCAGGAGGGGACCCAGGCGTTCTGAGGGGACCCAGGAGTGCCCCAAAGTACCCAAGAGTTCAGGAGGGGACCCAGGAGTTCAGGAGAGACCCACCCAGGAGTTCGGGAGGGACCCACCCAGGAGTTCGGGAGGGGACCCAGCAGTGCCCCAAAGGACCCAGGAGTTCTGAGGGGACCCAAGAGTTCACCAAAGACCCAAGAGTTCAGGAGTGGACCCAGGAGTGCCCCAAAGGATCCAGAGTTCAGGAGGGGACCCGCCCAGGACTTCAGGAGGGGACCCGCCCAGGACTTCAGGAGGGGACTTGCCCAGGACTTCAGGAGGGGACCCGCCCAGGAGTTCAGGAGGGGACTTAGGAGTTCAGGGGGTAACCCAAGAGTTCAGGAGCGGACCCAGGAGTTCAGGAGAGGACCCAGGAGTGCCCCAAAGGACCCAGGAGTGCCCCAAGGTACCCAGGAGTTCAGGAGGGGACCCAGCAGTGCCCAAAGGACCCAGGAGATCAGGGGGGAACCCAGAAGTTCAGGAGGGGACCGAGGAGTACCCCAAAGGATCCAGTCTTCAGGAGAGGACCCAGGAGTGCCCCAAAGGATCCAGAGTTCAGGAAGGGACCCAAGAGTTCGGGAGGGGACCCACCCAGGAGTTCGGGAGGGGACCCACCCAGGAGTTCGGGACGGGACCCAACCAGGAGTTCAGGACGGGACCCAGCAGAGCCCCAAAGGACCCAGGAGTTCAGGGGTGAACCCAGGAGTTCTGAGGGGACCCAAGAGTTCCCCAAAGGACCCAAGAGCTTAGGAGGGGACCCAGGAGTGCCCCAAAGGATCCAGAGATCAGGAGGGGACCCAGGAGTGCCCCAAAGGACCCAGGAGTTCAGTGGGGGACCGAAGAGTTCAGGAGGGGGAGCAGGAGTGCCCCAAAGGACCCAGGAGTTCTGAGGGGACCCAAGAGTTCAGAAGGGCACCCAGGAGATCAGGAGGGCACCCAGGAGATCAGGAGGGCACCACCCAGGAGTTCGGGAGGCACCCGCCCAGGAGTTCGGGAGGGACCCGCCCAGGAGTTCGGGAGGGACCCGCCCAGGAGTTCGGGAGGGGACCCGCCCAGGAGTTCGGGAGGGGACCCGCCCAGGAGTTCGGGAGGGGACCCGCCCAGGAGTTCGGGGAGGGACTGAAGAATTCAGGAGGGGACCTAGGAGTTCAGGGGGTAAACCAAGAGTTCAGGAGCGGACCCAGGAGTTCAGGAGAGGACCCAGGAGTGCCGCAAAGGACCCAGGAGTTCAGGAGGGGACCCAGGAGTGCCCCAAAGGATCCAGAGTTCAGGAGGGTACCCAGGAATGCCCCAAAGGACCCAGGAGTTCAGGGGAGAACCCAGGCATTCTGAGGGGACCCAGGAGTGCCCCAAAGTACCCAAGAGTTCAGGAGGGGACCCAGGAGTTCGGGAGGGACCCACCCAGGATTTCGGGAGGGGACCCAGCAGTGTTCCAAAGGACCCAGGAGTTCAGGGTGGAACCCAAAAGTACTGAGGATACCCAGCAGTGGCCCAAAGGACCCAGGAGTTCTGAGGGGACCCAAGAGTTCACCAAAGGACCCAAGAGTTCAGGAAGGGACCCAGGAGTGCCCCAAAGGATCCAGAGTTCAGGAGGGGACCCAGCAGTGCCCCAAAGGACCCAGGAGTTCAGGAGGGGACCCAGGCGTTCTGAAAGGACCCAAGAGTGCCTCAAAGTACCCAGGAGTTCGGGAGGCGACCCACCCAGGAGTTCGGGAGGGGGCCCACCCAGGAGTTCGGGAGGGGGCCCAGCAGTGCCCCAAAGGACCCAGGAGTTCAGGAGGGGACCCAGGAGCTCAGGAGGGGACCCAGGAGTGCCCCAAAGGACCCAGGAGTTCAGTGGGGGACCGAAGAGTTCAGGAGGGGGACCAGGAGTGGCCCAAAGGAACCAGGAGTTCATGGGGGAACTCAGGAGTGCCCCAAAGGATGCAGAGTTCAGGAGGGGACCCAGGAGTGCCCCAAAGGATCCAGAGTTCAGGAGGGGACCCAAGAGTTCATTAGGGACCCACCCAGGACTTCATGGCGGGACCCACCCAGGACTTCATGGCGGGACCCATTCAGGAGTTCAGGAGGGACCCATTCAGGAGTTCAGGAGGGGGACCAGGAGTGCCCCAAAGGACCCAGGAGTTCAGGGGGGAACCCAGGCATTCTGAGGGGACCCAGGAGTGCCCCAAAGTACCCAAGAGTTCAGGAGGGACCCAGGAGTTCGAGAGGGACCCACCCAGGTGTTCTGGAGGGACCCACCCAGGAGTTCAGGAGCGGACCCATCAGTGCCCCAAAGGACCCAGGAGTTCAGGGGGGAACACAGGAGTTCGGAGGGGACCCAGGAGTTCAGGAGGGGACCCAGGCGTTCTGAGGGGACCCAGGAGTGCCCCAAAGTACCCAAGAGTTCAGGAGGGGACCCAAGAGAACAGGAGGGGACCCGCCCAGGAGTTCAGGAGGGGACCCAGGAGTTAGGAGAGGACCCAGGAGTGCCCCAAAGGACCCAGGAGTTCAGGAGGGGACCCAGGAGTGCCCCAAAAGACCCAGGAGTTCAGGAGGGGACCCAGCAGTGCCCCAAAGGACCCAGGAGTTCAGGAGGGGACCCAGCAGTGCCCCAAAGGACACAGGAGTTCAGGGGGGAACCCAGGAGTGCCCCAAAGTACCCAGGAGTTCAGGGGGAACCCAGGCGTTCTGAGGGGACCCAGGAGTGCCCCAAAGTACCCAAGAGTTCAGGAGGGGACCCAGGAGTTCGGGAGGGACCCACCCAGGAGTTCGGGAGGGGACCCAGCAGTGCTCCAAAGGACCCAGGAGTTCTGAGGGGACCCAAGAGTTCACCAAAGGACCCAAGAGTTCAGGAGTGGACCCAGGAGTGCCCCAAAGGATCCAGAGTTCAGGAGGGGACCCTCCCAGGAGTTCAGGAGGGGACCCAGCAGTGCCCCAAAGGACCCAGGAGTTCAGGGGGTAACACAGGAGTTCGGAGGGGACCCAGGAGTTCAGTAGGGGTCCCAGGCGTTCTGAGGGTACCCAGGAGTGCCCCAAAGTACCCAGGAGTTCGGGAGGGGACCCACCCAGGAGTTCAGGAGGGGACCCAGCAGTGCCCCAAAGGACCCAAAAGTTCAGGAGGGACCCACCCAGGAGTTCGTGGCGGGACCCACCCAGGACTTCAGGAGGGGACCCATTCAGGAGTTCAGGAGGGGGACCACGAAGGCCCCAAAGGACCCAGGAGTTCAGGAGGGGACCCAGGATTGCCCCAAAGGATCCAGAGTTCAGGAGGGGACCCGCCCAGGAGTTCAGGAGGGGACCCGCCCAGGAGTTCAGGAGGGGACCCGCCCAGGAGTTCAGGAGGGGACCCGCCCAGGAGTTCAGGAGGGGACCCGCCCAGGAGTTCAGGAGGGGACCCGCCCAGGAGTTCAGGAGGGGACCGGGAGTTCAGGGAGGGACTGAAGAATTCAGGAGGGGACCTAGGAGTTCAGGGGGTAACCCAAGAGTTCAGGAGCGGACCCAGGAGTTCAGGAGAGGACCCAGGAGTGCCCCAAAGGACCCAGGAGTTCAGGAGGGGACCCAGCAGTGCCTCAAAGGACCCAGGAGTTCAGGGGGGAACCCAGGAGTGCCCCAAAGTACCCAGGAGTTCAGGAGGGGACCCAGGCGTTCTGAGGGGACCCAGGAGTGCCCCAAAGTACCCAAGAGTTCAGGAGGGGACCCAGGAGTTCAGGAGAGACCCACCCAGGAGTTCGGGAGGGGACCCAGCAGTGCCCCAAAGGACCCAGGAGTTCTGAGGGGACCCAAGAGTTCACCAAAGACCCAAGAGTTCAGGAGTGGACCCAGGAGTGCCCCAAAGGATCCAGAGTTCAGGAGGGGACCCGCCCAGGACTTCAGGAGGGGACCCGCCCAGGACTTCAGGAGGGGACCCGCCCAGGACTTCAGGAGGGGACCCGCCCAGGAGTTCAGGAGGGGACTTAGGAGTTCAGGGGGTAACCCAAGAGTTCAGGAGCGGACCCAGGAGTTCAGGAGAGGACCCAGGAGTGCCCCAAAGGACCCAGGAGTGCCCCAAGGTACCCAGGAGTTCAGGAGGGGACCCAGCAGTGCCCAAAGGACCCAGGAGATCAGGGGGGAACCCAGAAGTTCAGGAGGGGACCGAGGAGTACCCCAAAGGATCCAGTCTTCAGGAGAGGACCCAGGAGTGCCCCAAAGGATCCAGAGTTCAGGAAGGGACCCAAGAGTTCGGGAAGGGACCCACCCAGGAGTTCGGGAGGGGACCCACCCAGGAGTTCGGGACGGGACCCAACCAGGAGTTCGGGACGGGACCCAGCAGAGCCCCAAAGGACCCAAGAGTTCAGGGGTGAACCCAGGAGTTCTGAGGGGACCCAAGAGTTCCCCAAAGGACCCAAGAGCTTAGGAAGGGACCCAGGAGTGCCCCAAAGGATCCAGAGTTCAGGAGGGGACCCAGGAGTGCCCCAAAGGACCCAGGAGTTCAGTGGGGGACCGAAGAGTTCAGGAGGGGGAGCAGGAGTGCCCCAAAGGACCCAGGAGTTCTGAGGGGACCCAAGAGTTCAGAAGGGCACCCAGGAGATCAGGAGGGCACCCAGGAGATCAGGAGGGACCCATCCAGGAGTTCGGGAGGCACCCGCCCAGGAGTTCGGGAGGCACCCGCCCAGGAGTTCGGGAGGGGACCCGCCCAGGAGTTCGGGAGGGGACCCGCCCAGGAGTTCGGGAGGGGACCCGCCCAGGAGTTCGGGAGGGGACCCGCCCAGGAGTTCGGGAGGGGACCCGCCCAGGAGTTCGGGAGGGGACCCGCCCAGGAGTTCGGGAGGGGACCCGCCCAGGAGTTCGGGAGGGGACCCGCCCAGGAGTTCGGGAGGGGACCCGCCCAGGAGTTCAGGGAGGGACTGAAGAATTCAGGAGGGGACCTAGGAGTTCAGGGGGTAAACCAAGAGTTCAGGAGCGGACCCAGGAGTTCAGGAGAGGACCCAGGAGTGCCCCAAAGGACCCAGGAGTTCAGGAGGGGACCCAGGAGTGCCCCAAAGGATCCAGAGTTCAGGAGGGTACCCAGGAATGCCCCAAAGGACCCAGGAGTTCAGGGGAGAACCCAGGCATTCTGAGGGGACCCAGGAGTGCCCCAAAGTACCCAAGAGTTCAGGAGGGTACCCAGGAGTTCGGGAGGGACCCACCCAGGAGTTCGGGAGGGGACCCAGCAGTGTTCCAAAGGACCCAGGAGTTCAGGGTGGAACCCAAAAGTACTGAGGATACCCAGCAGTGCCCCAAAGGACCCAGGAGTTCTGAGGGGACCCAAGAGTTCACCAAAGGACCCAAGAGTTCAGGAAGGGACCCAGGAGTGCCCCAAAGGATCCAGAGTTCAGGAGGGGACCCAGCAGTGCCCCAAAGGACCCAGGAGTTCAGGAGGGGACCCAGGCGTTCTGAAAGGACCCAAGAGTGCCTCAAAGTACCCAGGAGTTCGGGAGGCGACCCACCCAGGAGTTCGGGAGGGGGCCCACCCAGGAGTTCGGGAGGGGGCCCACCCAGGAGTTCGGGAGGGGGCCCAGCAGTGCCCCAAAGGACCCAGGAGCTCAGGAGGGGACCCAGGAGCTCAGGAGGGGACCCAGGAGCTCAGGAGGGGACCCAGGAGTGCCCCAAAGGACCCAGGAGTTCAGTGGGGGACCGAAGAGTTCAGGAGGGGGACCAGGAGTGCCCCAAAGGAACCAGGAGTTCATGGGGGAACTCAGGAGTGCCCCAAAGGATCCAGAGTTCAGGAGGGGACCCAGGAGTGCCCCAAAGGATCCAGAGTTCAGGAGGGGACCCAAGAGTTCATTAGGGACCCACCCAGGACTTCATGGCGGGACCCACCCAGGACTTCATGGCGGGACCCATTCAGGAGTTCAGGAGGGACCCATTCAGGAGTTCAGGAGGGGGACCAGGAGTGCCCCAAAGGACCCAGGAGTTCAGGGGGGAACCCAGGCATTCTGAGGGGACCCAGGAGTGCCCCAAAGTACCCAAGAGTTCAGGAGGGACCCAGGAGTTCGAGAGGGACCCACCCAGGAGTTCTGGAGGGACCCACCCAGGAGTTCAGGAGCGGACCCATCAGTGCCCCAAAGGACCCAGGAGTTCAGGGGGGAACACAGGAGTTCGGAGGGGACCCAGGAGTTCAGGAGGGGACCCAGGCGTTCTGAGGGGACCCAGGAGTGCCCCAAAGTACCCAAGAGTTCAGGAGGGGACCCAAGAGAACAGGAGGGGACCCGCCCAGGAGTTCAGGAGGGGACCCAGGAGTTAGGAGAGGACCCAGGAGTGCCCCAAAGGACCCAGGAGTTCAGGAGGGGACCCAGGAGTGCCCCAAAAGACCCAGGAGTTCAGGAGGGGACCCAGCAGTGCCCCAAAGGACCCAGGAGTTCAGGAGGGGACCCAGCAGTGCCCCAAAGGACACAGGAGTTCAGGGGGGAACCCAGGAGTGCCCCAAAGTACCCAGGAGTTCAGGGGGAACCCAGGCGTTCTGAGGGGACCCAGGAGTGCCCCAAAGTACCCAAGAGTTCAGGAGGGGACCCAGGAGTTCGGGAGGGACCCACCCAGGAGTTCGGGAGGGGACCCAGCAGTGCTCCAAAGGACCCAGGAGTTCTGAGGGGACCCAAGAGTTCACCAAAGGACCCAAGAGTTCAGGAGTGGACCCAGGAGTGCCCCAAAGGATCCAGAGTTCAGGAGGGGACCCTCCCAGGAGTTCAGGAGGGGACCCAGCAGTGCCCCAAAGGACCCAGGAGTTCAGGGGGTAACACAGGAGTTCGGAGGGGACCCAGGAGTTCAGTAGGGGTCCCAGGCGTTCTGAGGGTACCCAGGAGTGCCCCAAAGTACCCAGGAGTTCGGGAGGGGACCCACCCAGGAGTTCAGGAGGGGACCCAGCAGTGCCCCAAAGGACCCAAAAGTTCAGGAGGGACCCACCCAGGAGTTCGTGGCGGGACCCACCCAGGACTTCAGGAGGGGACCCATTCAGGAGTTCAGGAGGGGGACCACGAAGGCCCCAAAGGACCCAGGAGTTCAGGAGGGGACCCAGGATTGCCCCAAAGGATCCAGAGTTCAGGAGGGGACCCGCCCAGGAGTTCAGGAGGGGACCCGCCCAGGAGTTCAGGAGGGGACCCACCCAGGAGTTCAGGAGGGGACCCGCCCAGGAGTTCAGGAGGGGACCCGCCCAGGAGTTCAGGAGGGGACCCGCCCAGGAGTTCAGGAGGGGACCCGCCCAGGAGTTCAGGAGGGGACCGGGAGTTCAGGGAGGGACTGAAGAATTCAGGAGGGGACCTAGGAGTTCAGGGGGTAACCCAAGAGTTCAGGAGCGGACCCAGGAGTTCAGGAGAGGACCCAGGAGTGCCCCAAAGGATCCAGGAGTTCAGGAGGGGACCCAGCAGTGCCTCAAAGGACCCAGGAGTTCAGGGGGGAACCCAGGAGTGCCCCAAAGTACCCAGGAGTTCAGGAGGGGACCCAGGCGTTCTGAGGGGACCCAGGAGTGCCCCAAAGTACCCAAGAGTTCAGGAGGGGACCCAGGAGTCAGGAGAGACCCACCCAGGAGTTCGGGAGGGACCCACCCAGGAGTTCGGGAGGGGACCCAGCAGTGCCCCAAAGGACCCAGGAGTTCTGAGGGGACCCAAGAGTTCACCAAAGACCCAAGAGTTCAGGAGTGGACCCAGGAGTGCCCCAAAGGATCCAGAGTTCAGGAGGGGACCCGCCCAGGACTTCAGGAGGGGACCCGCCCAGGACTTCAGGAGGGGACTTGCCCAGGACTTCAGGAGGGGACCCGCCCAGGAGTTCAGGAGGGGACTTAGGAGTTCAGGGGGTAACCCAAGAGTTCAGGAGCGGACCCAGGAGTTCAGGAGAGGACCCAGGAGTGCCCCAAAGTACCCAGGAGTTCAGGAGGGGACCCAGGCGTTCTGAGGGGACCCAGGAGTGCCCCAAAGTACCCAAGAGTTCAGGAGGGGACCCAGGAGTTCAGGAGAGACCCACCCAGGAGTTCGGGAGAGACCCACCCAGGAGTTCGGGAGGGGACCCAGCAGTGCCCCAAAGGACCCAGGAGTTCTGAGGGGACCCAAGAGTTCACCAAAGACCCAAGAGTTCAGGAGTGGACCCAGGAGTGCCCCAAAGGATCCAGAGTTCAGGAGGGGACCCGCCCAGGACTTCAGGAGGGGACCCGCCCAGGACTTCAGGAGGGGACCCGCCCAGGACTTCAGGAGGGGACCCGCCCAGGACTTCAGGAGGGGACCCGCCCAGGACTTCAGGAGGGGACCCGCCCAGGACTTCAGGGGGTAACCCAAGAGTTCAGGAGCGGACCCAGGAGTTCAGGAGAGGACCCAGGAGTGCCCCAAAGGACCCAGGAGTGCCCCAAGGTACCCAGGAGTTCAGGAGGGGACCCAGCAGTGCCCAAAGGACCCAGGAGATCAGGGGGGAACCCAGAAGTTCAGGAGGGGACCGAGGAGTACCCCAAAGGATCCAGTCTTCAGGAGAGGACCCAGGAGTGCCCCAAAGGATCCAGAGTTCAGGAAGGGACCCAAGAGTTCGGGAGGGGACCCACCCAGGAGTTCGGGACGGGACCCACCCAGGAGTTCGGGACGGGACCCAACCAGGAGTTCGGGACGGGACCCAGCAGAGCCCCAAAGGACCCAGGAGTTCAGGGGTGAACCCAGGAGTTCTGAGGGGACCCAAGAGTTCCCCAAAGGACCCAAGAGCTTAGGAGGGGACCCAGGAGTGCCCCAAAGGATCCAGAGTTCAGGAGGGGACCCAGGAGTGCCCCAAAGGACCCAGGAGTTCAGTGGGGGACCGAAGAGTTCAGGAGGGGGAGCAGGAGTGCCCCAAAGGACCCAGGAGTTCTGAGGGGACCCAAGAGTTCAGAAGGGCACCCAGGAGATCAGGAGGGCACCCAGGAGATCAGGAGGGACCCACCCAGGAGTTCAGGAGGGACCCGCCCAGGAGTTCGGGAGGGACCCGCCCAGGAGTTCGGGAGGGACCCGCCCAGGAGTTCGGGAGGGGACCCGCCCAGGAGTTCGGGAGGGGACCCGCCCAGGAGTTCGGGAGGGGACCCGCCCAGGAGTTCGGGAGGGGACCCGCCCAGGAGTTCGGGAGGGGACCCGCCCAGGAGTTCGGGAGGGGACCCGCCCAGGAGTTCGGGAGGGGACCCGCCCAGGAGTTCGGGAGGGGACCCGCCCAGGAGTTCGGGAGGGGACCCGCCCAGGAGTTCAGGAGGGGACCCGCCCAGGAGTTCAGGGAGGGACTGAAGAATTCAGGAGGGGACCTAGGAGTTCAGGGGGTAAACCAAGAGTTCAGGAGCGGACCCAGGAGTTCAGGAGAGGACCCAGGAGTGCCCCAAAGGACCCAGGAGTTCAGGAGGGGACCCAGGAGTGCCCCAAAGGATCCAGAGTTCAGGAGGGTACCCAGGAATGCCCCAAAGGACCCAGGAGTTCAGGGGAGAACCCAGGCATTCTGAGGGGACCCAGGAGTGCCCCAAAGTACCCAAGAGTTCAGGAGGGGACCCAGGAGTTCGGGAGGGACCCACCCAGGAGTTCGGGAGGGGACCCAGCAGTGTTCCAAAGGACCCAGGAGTTCAGGGTGGAACCCAAAAGTACTGAGGATACCCAGCAGTGCCCCAAAGGACCCAGGAGTTCTGAGGGGACCCAAGAGTTCACCAAAGGACCCAAGAGTTCAGGAAGGGACCCAGGAGTGCCCCAAAGGATCCAGAGTTCAGGAGGGGACCCAGCAGTGCCCCAAAGGACCCAGGAGTTCAGGAGGGGACCCAGGCGTTCTGAAAGGACCCAAGAGTGCCTCAAAGTACCCAGGAGTTCGGGAGGCGACCCACCCAGGAGTTCGGGAGGGGGCCCACCCAGGAGTTCGGGAGGGGGCCCACCCAGGAGTTCGGGAGGGGGCCCAGCAGTGCCCCAAAGGACCCAGGAGTTCAGGAGGGGACCCAGGAGCTCAGGAGGGGACCCAGGAGCTCAGGAGGGGACCCAGGAGTGCCCCAAAGGACCCAGGAGTTCAGTGGGGGACCGAAGAGTTCAGGAGGGGGACCAGGAGTGCCCCAAAGGAACCAGGAGTTCATGGGGGAACTCAGGAGTGCCCCAAAGGATCCAGAGTTCAGGAGGGGACCCAGGAGTGCCCCAAAGGATCCAGAGTTCAGGAGGGGACCCAAGAGTTCATTAGGGACCCACCCAGGACTTCATGGCGGGACCCACCCAGGACTTCATGGCGGGACCCACCCAGGACTTCATGGCGGGACCCATTCAGGAGTTCAGGAGGGACCCATTCAGGAGTTCAGGAGGGGGACCAGGAGTGCCCCAAAGGACCCAGGAGTTCAGGGGGGAACCCAGGCATTCTGAGGGGACCCAGGAGTGCCCCAAAGTACCCAAGAGTTCAGGAGGGACCCAGGAGTTCGAGAGGGACCCACCCAGGTGTTCTGGAGGGACCCACCCAGGAGTTCAGGAGCGGACCCATCAGTGCCCCAAAGGACCCAGGAGTTCAGGGGGGAACACAGGAGTTCGGAGGGGACCCAGGAGTTCAGGAGGGGACCCAGGCGTTCTGAGGGGACCCAGGAGTGCCCCAAAGTACCCAAGAGTTCAGGAGGGGACCCAAGAGAACAGGAGGGGACCCGCCCAGGAGTTCAGGAGGGGACCCAGGAGTTAGGAGAGGACCCAGGAGTGCCCCAAAGGACCCAGGAGTTCAGGAGGGGACCCAGGAGTGCCCCAAAAGACCCAGGAGTTCAGGAGGGGACCCAGCAGTGCCCCAAAGGACCCAGGAGTTCAGGAGGGGACCCAGCAGTGCCCCAAAGGACACAGGAGTTCAGGGGGGAACCCAGGAGTGCCCCAAAGTACCCAGGAGTTCAGGGGGAACCCAGGCGTTCTGAGGGGACCCAGGAGTGCCCCAAAGTACCCAAGAGTTCAGGAGGGGACCCAGGAGTTCGGGAGGGACCCACCCAGGAGTTCGGGAGGGGACCCAGCAGTGCTCCAAAGGACCCAGGAGTTCTGAGGGGACCCAAGAGTTCACCAAAGGACCCAAGAGTTCAGGAGTGGACCCAGGAGTGCCCCAAAGGATCCAGAGTTCAGGAGGGGACCCTCCCAGGAGTTCAGGAGGGGACCCAGCAGTGCCCCAAAGGACCCAGGAGTTCAGGGGGTAACACAGGAGTTCGGAGGGGACCCAGGAGTTCAGTAGGGGTCCCAGGCGTTCTGAGGGTACCCAGGAGTGCCCCAAAGTACCCAGGAGTTCGGGAGGGGACCCACCCAGGAGTTCAGGAGGGGACCCAGCAGTGCCCCAAAGGACCCAAAAGTTCAGGAGGGACCCACCCAGGAGTTTATGACGGGACCCACCCAGGACTTCAGGAGGGGACCCATTCAGGAGTTCAGGAGGGGGACCAGGAGTGCCCCAAAGGACCCAAGAGTTCAGGAGGGGACCCAGGATTGCCCCAAAGGATCCAGAGTTGAGGAGGGGACCCGCCCAGGAGTTCAGGAGGGGACCCGCCCAGGAGTTCAGGAGGGGACCCGCCCAGGAGTTCAGGAGGGGACCCGCCCAGGAGTTCAGGAGGGGACCCGCCCAGGAGTTCAGGAGGGGACCGGGAGTTCAGGGAGGGACTGAAGAATTCAGGAGGGGACCTAGGAGTTCAGGGGGTAACCCAAGAGTTCAGGAGCGGACCCAGGAGTTCAGGAGAGGACCCAGGAGTGCCCCAAAGGACCCAGGAGTTCAGGAGGGGACCCAGCAGTGCCTCAAAGGACCCAGGAGTTCAGGGGGGAACCCAGGAGTGCCCCAAAGTACCCAGGAGTTCAGGAGGGGACCCAGGCGTTCTGAGGGGACCCAGGAGTGCCCCAAAGTACCCAAGAGTTCAGGAGGGGACCCAGGAGTTCAGGAGAGACCCACCCAGGAGTTCGGGAGGGGACCCAGCAGTGCCCCAAAGGACCCAGGAGTTCTGAGGGGACCCAAGAGTTCACCAAAGACCCAAGAGTTCAGGAGTGGACCCAGGAGTGCCCCAAAGGATCCAGAGTTCAGGAGGGGACCCGCCCAGGACTTCAGGAGGGGACCCGCCCAGGACTTCAGGAGGGGACCCGCCCAGGAGTTCAGGAGGGGACTTAGGAGTTCAGGGGGTAACCCAAGAGTTCAGGAGCGGACCCAGGAGTTCAGGAGAGGACCCAGGAGTGCCCCAAAGTACCCAGGAGTTCAGGAGGGGACCCAGGCGTTCTGAGGGGACCCAGGAGTGCCCCAAAGTACCCAAGAGTTCAGGAGGGGACCCAGGAGTTCAGGAGAGACCCACCCAGGAGTTCGGGAGGGACCCACCCAGGAGTTCGGGAGGGGACCCAGCAGTGCCCCAAAGGACCCAGGAGTTCTGAGGGGACCCAAGAGTTCACCAAAGACCCAAGAGTTCAGGAGTGGACCCAGGAGTGCCCCAAAGGATCCAGAGTTCAGGAGGGGACCCGCCCAGGACTTCAGGAGGGGACCCGCCCAGGACTTCAGGAGGGGACCCGCCCAGGAGTTCAGGAGGGGACCCGCCCAGGAGTTCAGGAGGGGACCCGCCCAGGAGTTCAGGGGGTAACCCAAGAGTTCAGGAGCGGACCCAGGAGTTCAGGAGAGGACCCAGGAGTGCCCCAAAGGACCCAGGAGTGCCCCAAGGTACCCAGGAGTTCAGGAGGGGACCCAGCAGTGCCCAAAGGACCCAGGAGATCAGGGGGGAACCCAGAAGTTCAGGAGGGGACCGAGGAGTACCCCAAAGGATCCAGTCTTCAGGAGAGGACCCAGGAGTGCCCCAAAGGATCCAGAGTTCAGGAAGGGACCCAAGAGTTCGGGAGGGGACCCACCCAGGAGTTCGGGAGGGGACCCACCCAGGAGTTCGGGACGGGACCCAACCAGGAGTTCGGGACGGGACCCAGCAGAGCCCCAAAGGACCCAGGAGTTCAGGGGTGAACCCAGGAGTTCTGAGGGGACCCAAGAGTGCCCCAAAGGACCCAGGAGTTCAGGAGGGGACCCAGGAGCTCAGGAGGGGACCCAGGAGCTCAGGAGGGGACCCAGGAGTGCCCCAAAGGACCCAGGAGTTCAGTGGGGGACCGAAGAGTTCAGGAGGGGGACCAGGAGTGCCCCAAAGGAACCAGGAGTTCATGGGGGAACTCAGGAGTGCCCCAAAGGATCCAGAGTTCAGGAGGGGACCCAGGAGTGCCCCAAAGGATCCAGAGTTCAGGAGGGGACCCAAGAGTTCATTAGGGACCCACCCAGGACTTCATGGCGGGACCCACCCAGGACTTCATGGCGGGACCCACCCAGGACTTCATGGCGGGACCCATTCAGGAGTTCAGGAGGGACCCATTCAGGAGTTCAGGAGGGGGACCAGGAGTGCCCCAAAGGACCCAGGAGTTCAGGGGGGAACCCAGGCATTCTGAGGGGACCCAGGAGTGCCCCAAAGTACCCAAGAGTTCAGGAGGGACCCAGGAGTTCGAGAGGGACCCACCCAGGTGTTCTGGAGGGACCCACCCAGGAGTTCAGGAGCGGACCCATCAGTGCCCCAAAGGACCCAGGAGTTCAGGGGGGAACACAGGAGTTCGGAGGGGACCCAGGAGTTCAGGAGGGGACCCAGGCGTTCTGAGGGGACCCAGGAGTGCCCCAAAGTACCCAAGAGTTCAGGAGGGGACCCAAGAGAACAGGAGGGGACCCGCCCAGGAGTTCAGGAGGGGACCCAGGAGTTAGGAGAGGACCCAGGAGTGCCCCAAAGGACCCAGGAGTTCAGGAGGGGACCCAGGAGTGCCCCAAAAGACCCAGGAGTTCAGGAGGGGACCCAGCAGTGCCCCAAAGGACCCAGGAGTTCAGGAGGGGACCCAGCAGTGCCCCAAAGGACACAGGAGTTCAGGGGGGAACCCAGGAGTGCCCCAAAGTACCCAGGAGTTCAGGGGGAACCCAGGCGTTCTGAGGGGACCCAGGAGTGCCCCAAAGTACCCAAGAGTTCAGGAGGGGACCCAGGAGTTCGGGAGGGACCCACCCAGGAGTTCGGGAGGGGACCCAGCAGTGCTCCAAAGGACCCAGGAGTTCTGAGGGGACCCAAGAGTTCACCAAAGGACCCAAGAGTTCAGGAGTGGACCCAGGAGTGCCCCAAAGGATCCAGAGTTCAGGAGGGGACCCTCCCAGGAGTTCAGGAGGGGACCCAGCAGTGCCCCAAAGGACCCAGGAGTTCAGGGGGTAACACAGGAGTTCGGAGGGGACCCAGGAGTTCAGTAGGGGTCCCAGGCGTTCTGAGGGTACCCAGGAGTGCCCCAAAGTACCCAGGAGTTCGGGAGGGGACCCACCCAGGAGTTCAGGAGGGGACCCAGCAGTGCCCCAAAGGACCCAAAAGTTCAGGAGGGACCCACCCAGGAGTTCGTGGCGGGACCCACCCAGGACTTCAGGAGGGGACCCATTCAGGAGTTCAGGAGGGGGACCACGAAGGCCCCAAAGGACCCAGGAGTTCAGGAGGGGACCCAGGATTGCCCCAAAGGATCCAGAGTTCAGGAGGGGACCCGCCCAGGAGTTCAGGAGGGGACCCGCCCAGGAGTTCAGGAGGGGACCCGCCCAGGAGTTCAGGAGGGGACCCGCCCAGGAGTTCAGGAGGGGACCCGCCCAGGAGTTCAGGAGGGGACCGGGAGTTCAGGGAGGGACTGAAGAATTCAGGAGGGGACCTAGGAGTTCAGGGGGTAACCCAAGAGTTCAGGAGCGGACCCAGGAGTGCCCCAAAGGACCCAGGAGTTCAGGAGGGGACCCAGCAGTGCCTCAAAGGACCCAGGAGTTCAGGGGGGAACCCAGGAGTGCCCCAAAGTACCCAGGAGTTCAGGAGGGGACCCAGGCGTTCTGAGGGGACCCAGGAGTGCCCCAAAGTACCCAAGAGTTCAGGAGGGGACCCAGGAGTTCAGGAGAGACCCACCCAGGAGTTCGGGAGGGGACCCAGCAGTGCCCCAAAGGACCCAGGAGTTCTGAGGGGACCCAAGAGTTCACCAAAGACCCAAGAGTTCAGGAGTGGACCCAGGAGTGCCCCAAAGGATCCAGAGTTCAGGAGGGGACCCGCCCAGGACTTCAGGAGGGGACCCGCCCAGGACTTCAGGAGGGGACCCGCCCAGGAGTTCAGGAGGGGACTTAGGAGTTCAGGGGGTAACCCAAGAGTTCAGGAGCGGACCCAGGAGTTCAGGAGAGGACCCAGGAGTGCCCCAAAGTACCCAGGAGTTCAGGAGGGGACCCAGGCGTTCTGAGGGGACCCAGGAGTGCCCCAAAGTACCCAAGAGTTCAGGAGGGGACCCAGGAGTTCAGGAGAGACCCACCCAGGAGTTCGGGAGGGACCCACCCAGGAGTTCGGGAGGGGACCCAGCAGTGCCCCAAAGGACCCAGGAGTTCTGAGGGGACCCAAGAGTTCACCAAAGACCCAAGAGTTCAGGAGTGGACCCAGGAGTGCCCCAAAGGATCCAGAGTTCAGGAGGGGACCCGCCCAGGACTTCAGGAGGGGACCCGCCCAGGACTTCAGGAGGGGACCCGCCCAGGAGTTCAGGAGGGGACCCGCCCAGGAGTTCAGGAGGGGACCCGCCCAGGAGTTCAGGGGGTAACCCAAGAGTTCAGGAGCGGACCCAGGAGTTCAGGAGAGGACCCAGGAGTGCCCCAAAGGACCCAGGAGTGCCCCAAGGTACCCAGGAGTTCAGGAGGGGACCCAGCAGTGCCCAAAGGACCCAGGAGATCAGGGGGGAACCCAGAAGTTCAGGAGGGGACCGAGGAGTACCCCAAAGGATCCAGTCTTCAGGAGAGGACCCAGGAGTGCCCCAAAGGATCCAGAGTTCAGGAAGGGACCCAAGAGTTCGGGAGGGGACCCACCCAGGAGTTCGGGAGGGGACCCACCCAGGAGTTCGGGACGGGACCCAACCAGGAGTTCGGGACGGGACCCAGCAGAGCCCCAAAGGACCCAGGAGTTCAGGGGTGAACCCAGGAGTTCTGAGGGGACCCAAGAGTTCCCCAAAGGACCCAAGAGCTTAGGAGGGGACCCAGGAGTGCCCCAAAGGATCCAGAGTTCAGGAGGGGACCCAGGAGTGCCCCAAAGGACCCAGGAGTTCAGTGGGGGACCGAAGAGTTCAGGAGGGGGAGCAGGAGTGCCCCAAAGGACCCAGGAGTTCTGAGGGGACCCAAGAGTTCAGAAGGGCACCCAGGAGATCAGGAGGGACCCACCCAGGAGTTCAGGAGGGACCCATCCAGGAGTTCGGGAGGCACCCGCCCAGGAGTTCGGGAGGGACCCGCCCAGGAGTTCGGGAGGGGACCCGCCCAGGAGTTCGGGAGGGGACCCGCCCAGGAGTTCGGGAGCGGACCCGCCCAGGAGTTCGGGAGGGGACCCGCCCAGGAGTTCGGGAGGGGACCCGCCCAGGAGTTCGGGAGGGGACCCGCCCAGGAGTTCGGGAGGGGACCCGCCCAGGAGTTCAGGGAGGGACTGAAGAATTCAGGAGGGGACCTAGGAGTTCAGGGGGTAAACCAAGAGTTCAGGAGCGGACCCAGGAGTTCAGGAGAGGACCCAGGAGTGCCCCAAAGGACCCAGGAGTTCAGGAGGGGACCCAGGAGTGCCCCAAAGGATCCAGAGTTCAGGAGGGTACCCAGGAATGCCCCAAAGGACCCAGGAGTTCAGGGGAGAACCCAGGCATTCTGAGGGGACCCAGGAGTGCCCCAAAGTACCCAAGAGTTCAGGAGGGGACCCAGGAGTTCGGGAGGGACCCACCCAGGAGTTCGGGAGGGGACCCAGCAGTGTTCCAAAGGACCCAGGAGTTCAGGGTGGAACCCAAAAGTACTGAGGATACCCAGCAGTGCCCCAAAGGACCCAGGAGTTCTGAGGGGACCCAAGAGTTCACCAAAGGACCCAAGAGTTCAGGAAGGGACCCAGGAGTGCCCCAAAGGATCCAGAGTTCAGGAGGGGACCCACCAGTGCCCCAAAGGACCCAGGAGTTCAGGAGGGGACCCAGGCGTTCTGAAAGGACCCAAGAGTGCCTCAAAGTACCCAGGAGTTCGGGAGGCGACCCACCCAGGAGTTCGGGAGGGGGCCCACCCAGGAGTTCGGGAGGGGGCCCACCCAGGAGTTCGGGAGGGGGCCCAGCAGTGCCCCAAAGGACCCAGGAGCTCAGGAGGGGACCCAGGAGCTCAGGAGGGGACCCAGGAGCTCAGGAGGGGACCCAGGAGTGCCCCAAAGGACCCAGGAGTTCAGTGGGGGACCGAAGAGTTCAGGAGGGGGACCAGGAGTGCCCCAAAGGAACCAGGAGTTCATGGGGGAACTCAGGAGTGCCCCAAAGGATCCAGAGTTCAGGAGGGGACCCAGGAGTGCCCCAAAGGATCCAGAGTTCAGGAGGGGACCCAAGAGTTCATTAGGGACCCACCCAGGACTTCATGGCGGGACCCACCCAGGACTTCATGGCGGGACCCACCCAGGACTTCATGGCGGGACCCATTCAGGAGTTCAGGAGGGACCCATTCAGGAGTTCAGGAGGGGGACCAGGAGTGCCCCAAAGGACCCAGGAGTTCAGGGGGGAACCCAGGCATTCTGAGGGGACCCAGGAGTGCCCCAAAGTACCCAAGAGTTCAGGAGGGACCCAGGAGTTCGAGAGGGACCCACCCAGGAGTTCTGGAGGGACCCACCCAGGAGTTCAGGAGCGGACCCATCAGTGCCCCAAAGGACCCAGGAGTTCAGGGGGGAACACAGGAGTTCGGAGGGGACCCAGGAGTTCAGGAGGGGACCCAGGCGTTCTGAGGGGACCCAGGAGTGCCCCAAAGTACCCAAGAGTTCAGGAGGGGACCCAAGAGAACAGGAGGGGACCCGCCCAGGAGTTCAGGAGGGGACCCAGGAGTTAGGAGAGGACCCAGGAGTGCCCCAAAGGACCCAGGAGTTCAGGAGGGGACCCAGGAGTGCCCCAAAAGACCCAGGAGTTCAGGAGGGGACCCAGCAGTGCCCCAAAGGACCCAGGAGTTCAGGAGGGGACCCAGCAGTGCCCCAAAGGACACAGGAGTTCAGGGGGGAACCCAGGAGTGCCCCAAAGTACCCAGGAGTTCAGGGGGAACCCAGGCGTTCTGAGGGGACCCAGGAGTGCCCCAAAGTACCCAAGAGTTCAGGAGGGGACCCAGGAGTTCGGGAGGGACCCACCCAGGAGTTCGGGAGGGGACCCAGCAGTGCTCCAAAGGACCCAGGAGTTCTGAGGGGACCCAAGAGTTCACCAAAGGACCCAAGAGTTCAGGAGTGGACCCAGGAGTGCCCCAAAGGATCCAGAGTTCAGGAGGGGACCCTCCCAGGAGTTCAGGAGGGGACCCAGCAGTGCCCCAAAGGACCCAGGAGTTCAGGGGGTAACACAGGAGTTCGGAGGGGACCCAGGAGTTCAGTAGGGGTCCCAGGCGTTCTGAGGGTACCCAGGAGTGCCCCAAAGTACCCAGGAGTTCGGGAGGGGACCCACCCAGGAGTTCAGGAGGGGACCCAGCAGTGCCCCAAAGGACCCAAAAGTTCAGGAGGGACCCACCCAGGAGTTCGTGGCGGGACCCACCCAGGACTTCAGGAGGGGACCCATTCAGGAGTTCAGGAGGGGGACCACGAAGGCCCCAAAGGACCCAGGAGTTCAGGAGGGGACCCAGGATTGCCCCAAAGGATCCAGAGTTCAGGAGGGGACCCGCCCAGGAGTTCAGGAGGGGACCCGCCCAGGAGTTCAGGAGGGGACCCGCCCAGGAGTTCAGGAGGGGACCCGCCCAGGAGTTCAGGAGGGGACCCGCCCAGGAGTTCAGGAGGGGACCCGCCCAGGAGTTCAGGAGGGGACCGGGAGTTCAGGGAGGGACTGAAGAATTCAGGAGGGGACCTAGGAGTTCAGGGGGTAACCCAAGAGTTCAGGAGCGGACCCAGGAGTTCAGGAGAGGACCCAGGAGTGCCCCAAAGGACCCAGGAGTTCAGGAGGGGACCCAGCAGTGCCTCAAAGGACCCAGGAGTTCAGGGGGGAACCCAGGAGTGCCCCAAAGTACCCAGGAGTTCAGGAGGGGACCCAGGCGTTCTGAGGGGACCCAGGAGTGCCCCAAAGTACCCAAGAGTTCAGGAGGGGACCCAGGAGTTCAGGAGAGACCCACCCAGGAGTTCGGGAGGGGACCCAGCAGTGCCCCAAAGGACCCAGGAGTTCTGAGGGGACCCAAGAGTTCACCAAAGACCCAAGAGTTCAGGAGTGGACCCAGGAGTGCCCCAAAGGATCCAGAGTTCAGGAGGGGACCCGCCCAGGACTTCAGGAGGGGACCCGCCCAGGACTTCAGGAGGGGACTTGCCCAGGACTTCAGGAGGGGACCCGCCCAGGAGTTCAGGAGGGGACTTAGGAGTTCAGGGGGTAACCCAAGAGTTCAGGAGCGGACCCAGGAGTTCAGGAGAGGACCCAGGAGTGCCCCAAAGTACCCAGGAGTTCAGGAGGGGACCCAGGCGTTCTGAGGGGACCCAGGAGTGCCCCAAAGTACCCAAGAGTTCAGGTGGGACCCAGGAGTTCAGGAGAGACCCACCCAGGAGTTCGGGAGGGACCCACCCAGGAGTTCGGGAGGGGACCCAGCAGTGCCCCAAAGGACCCAGGAGTTCTGAGGGGACCCAAGAGTTCACCAAAGACCCAAGAGTTCAGGAGTGGACCCAGGAGTGCCCCAAAGGATCCAGAGTTCAGGAGGGGACCCGCCCAGGACTTCAGGAGGGGACCCGCCCAGGACTTCAGGAGGGGACCCGCCCAGGAGTTCAGGAGGGGACCCGCCCAGGAGTTCAGGGGGTAACCCAAGAGTTCAGGAGCGGACCCAGGAGTTCAGGAGAGGACCCAGGAGTGCCCCAAAGGACCCAGGAGTGCCCCAAGGTACCCAGGAGTTCAGGAGGGGACCCAGCAGTGCCCAAAGGACCCAGGAGATCAGGGGGGAACCCAGAAGTTCAGGAGGGGACCGAGGAGTACCCCAAAGGATCCAGTCTTCAGGAGAGGACCCAGGAGTGCCCCAAAGGATCCAGAGTTCAGGAAGGGACCCAAGAGTTCGGGAGGGGACCCACCCAGGAGTTCGGGAGGGGACCCACCCAGGAGTTCGGGACGGGACCCAACCAGGAGTTCGGGACGGGACCCAGCAGAGCCCCAAAGGACCCAGGAGTTCAGGGGTGAACCCAGGAGTTCTGAGGGGACCCAAGAGTTCCCCAAAGGACCCAAGAGCTTAGGAGGGGACCCAGGAGTGCCCCAAAGGATCCAGAGTTCAGGAGGGGACCCAGGAGTGCCCCAAAGGACCCAGGAGTTCAGTGGGGGACCGAAGAGTTCAGGAGGGGGAGCAGGAGTGCCCCAAAGGACCCAGGAGTTCTGAGGGGACCCAAGAGTTCAGAAGGGCACCCAGGAGATCAGGAGGGCACCCAGGAGATCAGGAGGGACCCACCCAGGAGTTCAGGAGGGACCCATCCAGGAGTTCGGGAGGCACCCGCCCAGGAGTTCGGGAGGGACCCGCCCAGGAGTTCGGGAGGGGACCCGCCCAGGAGTTCGGGAGGGGACCCGCCCAGGAGTTCGGGAGGGGACCCGCCCAGGAGTTCGGGAGGGGACCCGCCCAGGAGTTCGGGAGGGGACCCGCCCAGGAGTTCGGGAGGGGACCCGCCCAGGAGTTCGGGAGGGGACCCGCCCAGGAGTTCGGGAGGGGACCCGCCCAGGAGTTCAGGGAGGGACTGAAGAATTCAGGAGGGGACCTAGGAGTTCAGGGGGTAAACCAAGAGTTCAGGAGCGGACCCAGGAGTTCAGGAGAGGACCCAGGAGTGCCCCAAAGGACCCAGGAGTTCAGGAGGGGACCCAGGAGTGCCCCAAAGGATCCAGAGTTCAGGAGGGTACCCAGGAATGCCCCAAAGGACCCAGGAGTTCAGGGGAGAACCCAGGCATTCTGAGGGGACCCAGGAGTGCCCCAAAGTACCCAAGAGTTCAGGAGGGGACCCAGGAGTTCGGGAGGGACCCACCCAGGAGTTCGGGAGGGGACCCAGCAGTGTTCCAAAGGACCCAGGAGTTCAGGGTGGAACCCAAAAGTACTGAGGATACCCAGCAGTGCCCCAAAGGACCCAGGAGTTCTGAGGGGACCCAAGAGTTCACCAAAGGACCCAAGAGTTCAGGAAGGGACCCAGGAGTGCCCCAAAGGATCCAGAGTTCAGGAGGGGACCCAGCAGTGCCCCAAAGGACCCAGGAGTTCAGGAGGGGACCCAGGCGTTCTGAAAGGACCCAAGAGTGCCTCAAAGTACCCAGGAGTTCGGGAGGCGACCCACCCAGGAGTTCGGGAGGGGGCCCACCCAGGAGTTCGGGAGGGGGCCCACCCAGGAGTTCGGGAGGGGGCCCACCCAGGAGTTCGGGAGGGGGCCCACCCAGGAGTTCGGGAGGGGGCCCAGCAGTGCCCCAAAGGACCCAGGAGTTCAGTGGGGGACCGAAGAGTTCAGGAGGGGGACCAGGAGTGCCCCAAAGGAACCAGGAGTTCAGTGGGGGACCGAAGAGTTCAGGAGGGGGACCAGGAGTGCCCCAAAGGAACCAGGAGTTCATGGGGGAACTCAGGAGTGCCCCAAAGGATCCAGAGTTCAGGAGGGGACCCAGGAGTGCCCCAAAGGATCCAGAGTTCAGGAGGGGACCCAAGAGTTCATTAGGGACCCACCCAGGACTTCATGGCGGGACCCACCCAGGACTTCATGGCGGGACCCATTCAGGAGTTCAGGAGGGACCCATTCAGGAGTTCAGGAGGGGGACCAGGAGTGCCCCAAAGGACCCAGGAGTTCAGGGGGGAACCCAGGCATTCTGAGGGGACCCAGGAGTGCCCCAAAGTACCCAAGAGTTCAGGAGGGACCCAGGAGTTCGAGAGGGACCCACCCAGGAGTTCTGGAGGGACCCACCCAGGAGTTCAGGAGCGGACCCATCAGTGCCCCAAAGGACCCAGGAGTTCAGGGGGGAACACAGGAGTTCGGAGGGGACCCAGGAGTTCAGGAGGGGACCCAGGCGTTCTGAGGGGACCCAGGAGTGCCCCAAAGTACCCAAGAGTTCAGGAGGGGACCCAAGAGAACAGGAGGGGACCCGCCCAGGAGTTCAGGAGGGGACCCAGGAGTTAGGAGAGGACCCAGGAGTGCCCCAAAGGACCCAGGAGTTCAGGAGGGGACCCAGGAGTGCCCCAAAAGACCCAGGAGTTCAGGAGGGGACCCAGCAGTGCCCCAAAGGACCCAGGAGTTCAGGAGGGGACCCAGCAGTGCCCCAAAGGACACAGGAGTTCAGGGGGGAACCCAGGAGTGCCCCAAAGTACCCAGGAGTTCAGGGGGAACCCAGGCGTTCTGAGGGGACCCAGGAGTGCCCCAAAGTACCCAAGAGTTCAGGAGGGGACCCAGGAGTTCGGGAGGGACCCACCCAGGAGTTCGGGAGGGACCCACCCAGGAGTTCGGGAGGGACCCACCCAGGAGTTCGGGAGGGGACCCAGCAGTGCTCCAAAGGACCCAGGAGTTCAGGGGGGAACCCAGGAGTTCGGAGGGGATCCAGGAGTGCCCCAAAGGACCCAGGAGTTCAGGGGGGAACACAGGAGTTCGGAGGGGACCCAGGAGTTCAGTAGGGGACCCAGGCGTTCTGAGGGTACCCAGGAGTGCCCCAAAGTACCCAGGAGTTCGGGAGGGGACCCACCCAGGAGTTCAGGAGGGGACCCAGCAGTGCCCCAAAGGACCCAAAAGTTCAGGAGGGACCCACCCAGGAGTTTATGGCGGGACCCACCCAGGACTTCAGGAGGCGACCCATTCAGGAGTTCAGGAGGGGGACCAGGAGTGCCCCAAAGGACCCAAGAGTTCAGGAGGGGACCCAGGATTGCCCCAAAGGATCCAGAGTTCAGGAGGGGACCCGCCCAGGAGTTCAGGAGGGGACCCGCCCAGGAGTTCAGGAGGGGACCCGCCCAGGAGTTCAGGAGGGGACCGGGAGTTCAGGGAGGGACTGAAGAATTCAGGAGGGGACCTAGGAGTTCAGGGGGTAACCCAAGAGTTCAGGAGCGGACCCAGGAGTTCAGGAGAGGACCCAGGAGTGCCCCAAAGGACCCAGGAATTCAGGAGGGGACCCAGCAGTGCCCCAAAGGACCCAGGAGTTCAGGGGGGAACCCAGGAGTGCCCCAAAGTACCCAGGAGTTCAGGGGGAACCCAGGCGTTCTGAGGGGACCCAGGAGTGCCCCAAAGTACCCAAGAGTTCAGGAGGGGACACAGGAGTTCAGGAGAGACCCACCCAGGAGTTCGGGAGGGACCCACCCAGGAGTTCGGGAGGGGACCCAGCAGTGCCCCAAAGGACCTAGGAGTTCTGAGGGGACCCAAGATTTCACCAAAGACCCAAGAGTTCAGGAGTGGACCCAGGAGTGCCCCAAAGGATCCAGAGTTCAGGAGGGGACCCTCCCAGGACTTCAGGAGGGGACCCGCCCAGGACTTCAGGAGGGGACCCGCCCAGGACTTCAGGAGGGGACCCGCCCAGGACTTCAGGAGGGGACCCGCCCAGGACTTCAGCGGGTAACCCAAGAGTTCAGGAGCGGACCCAGGAGTTCAGGAGAGGACCCAAGAGTGCCCCAAGGTACCCAGGAGTTCGGGAGGGGACCCACCCAGGAGTTCGGGAGGGCCCCACCCAGGATTTCAAGAGGGCCCCACCCAGGAGTTCAAGACGGCCCCACCCAGGAGTTCGGGGGGGGACCGAAGAGTTCAGAAGGTGAACCAGGAGTGCCCCAAAGGACCCAGGAGTGCCCCAAGGTACCCAGGAGTTCAGGAGGGAACCCAGCAGTGCCCCAAAGGACCCAGGAGTTCAGGGGGGAACCCAGGAGTTCGGAGGGGATCCAGGAGTGCCCCAAAGGACCCAGGAGTTCAGGGGGGAACCCAGGAGTTCGGAGGGGACCCAGATGTTCAGGAGGGGACCCAGAAGTTCAGGAGGGGACCGAGGAGCACCCCAAAGGATCCAGTCTTCAGGAGGGGACCAAGGAGTGCCCCAAAGGATCCAGAGTTCAGGAAGGGACCCAAGAGTTCAGGAGGGGACCCACCCAGGAGTTCAGGGGGGGACCGGGAGTTCAGGGGGTAACCCAGGAGTTCAGGAGGGGACCCAGGAGTTCAGGAGAGGACCCAGGAGTTCAGGAGAGGACCCAGGAGTGCCCCAAAGGACCCAGGAGTTCAGGGTGAATCCAGGAGTTCAGGAGGGACCCACCCAGGATTTCGGGAGTGGACCCAACCAGGAGTTCGGGAGGGGACCCAGCAGTGCCCCAAAGGACCCAGGAGTTCAGGGGGGAACCCAGGAGTGCCCCAAAGGATCCAGAGTTCAGGAGGGGTCCCACCCAGGAGTTCAGAAGGGGTCTCACCCAGGAGTGCACCAAAGGACCCAGGAGTTCAGGGGGGAACCCAGGAGTTCTGAGGGGACCCAGGAGTGCCCCAAAGAACCCAGGAGTTCGGGAGGGGACCCACCCAGGAGTTCGGGAGGGGACCCAGCAGTGCCCCAAAGGACCCAGGAGTTCAGGGGGGAACCCAGGAGTGCCCCAAAGGATCCAGAGTTCAGGAGGGGTTCCACCCAGGAGTTCAGGAGGGGTCCCACCCAGGACTGCCCCAAAGGACCCAGGAGTTCAGGGGGGAACCCAGGAGTGCCCCAAAGGATCCAGAGTTCAGGAGGGGTCCCACCCAGGAGTTCAGGAGGGGTCCCACCCAGGAGTGCCCCAAAGTACCCAGGAGTTCGGGAGGGGACCCACCCAGGAGTTCAGGAGGGGACCCATTCAGGAGTTCAGGAGGGGGACCAGGAGTGCCCCAAAGGACCCAGGAGTGTCCCAAGGTACCCAGGAGTTCAGGAGGGGACCCAGCAGTGCCCCAAAGGACCCAGAAGTTCAGGGGGGAACCCGGGAGTTCGGAGGGGACCCAGGAGTTCAGGAGGGGCCCAGGAGTGCCCCAAAGGACCCACGAGTTCAGGAGGGGACCCAGGAGTTCAGGAGGGCCCCACCCAGGAGTTCAGGAGGGCCCCACCGAGGAGTTCAGGAGGGCCCCACCCAGGAGTGCCCCAAAGGACCCAGGAGTTCAGGAGGGGACCCACCCAGGAGTTCAGGAGGGACCCAGCCAGGAGTTCAGGGGGGGACCCAGGAGTGCCCCAAAGGACCCAGGAATTCAGGAGGGACCCAGGAGTTCAGGGGGGACCCAGGAGTTCAGGAGCGGGCCCCCACAGAAGTTCACGAGGGCACCCAAGAGTTCAGGGCGGGACCCAGGAGTGCCCCAAAGGACCCAGGACTTCAGCGGGGGAGCCCAGAGTGCCCCAAAGGACCCAGGAGTTCAGGGGGGAACTCAGGAGTGCCCCAAAGTACCCAGGAGTTCAGGGGGAACCCAGGCGTTCTGAGGGGACCCAGGAGTGCCCCAACGGACCCAGGAGTTCAGTGGGGAACCCAGGAGTTCTGAGGGGACCCAAGAGTTAAGGAGGGCATTCAAGAGTTCAGGAGGGAGCCACCCAGGAGTTCAGGAGGGAGCCACCCAGGAGTTCAGGAGGGGACTGGGGGTTCAGGGGGGGACCCAGGAGATCAGGGGGGCCCCCAAGAGCTCAGGGGGGGACTGAAGAGTTCGGGGGGGGACTGAAGAGTTCAGGAGGGGACCCACCCAGGAGTTCAAGAGGGGACTCAGCAGTTCAGGAGGGACCCAGCAGTTCAGGGGGGAACCCAGGAGTGCCCCAAAGGACCCACGAGTTCAGGAGGGGACTCAGGAGTTCAGGATGGGACCCAGGAGTGCCCCAAAGGATCCAGAGTTCAGGAGGGGACCCAAGAGCTCAGTGCGGGACCCAGCAGTTGAGGAGGGAACCCAGGAGTGCCCCAAAGGACCCAGGAGTGCCCCAAAGGACCCAGGAGTTAAGGAGGGCTCCCAAGAGTTCCGGGAGGGGACCCAAGAGTTCCGGGGGGGGACCCAGCAGTGGCCCAAACGACCCAGGAGTTCTGAGGGGACCCAGGAGTGCCCCAAAAAACAAAAGAGTTCAGGAGGGGACCCAGGAGTGCCCCAAAGGACCCACGAGTTCAGGAGGGGACCCAGGAGTGCTCCAAAGGACCGAAGAGTTCAGGAGGGGACCCAGGAGTTCAGGAGGGCACCCAAGAGTTCAGGAGGGGACCCAGCAGTGCTCCAAGGGACCCAGGAGTTCAGGGGGGAACCCAGGAGTTCTGAGGGGAACCCAGGAGTTCCCTAAAGCACCCAAGAGTTCAGGAGGGGACCCAGGAGTGCCCCAAAAGATCCAGAGTTCAGGAGGGGATCCAGGAGTGCCCCAAAGGATCCAGAGTTCAGGTGGGGACCCAGGATTTCAGGAGGGCCCCACCCAGGAGTTCAGGAGTGGACCCAGGAGTGCCCCAAAGGACCCAAGAGTTCAGGGGGGGACTCACCCAGGAGTTCAGGGGGGGACCCACCCAGGAGTTCAGGGGGGGACCCACCCAGGAGTTCAGGGGGGGACCCACCCAGGAGTTCAGGGGGGGGACCCACCCAGGAGTTCAGGGGGGGGACCGAAGAGTTCAGGAGGGGACCAGGAGTTCAGGAGGGGACCCAGGAGTGCCCCAAAGGACCGAAGAGTTCAGGAGGGACCCAGGAGTTCAGGAGGGACCCAGGAGTTCAGGAGCGGGCCCACACAGGAGTTCAGGAGGGGACTGTGGGTTCAGGGGGGGACCCAGGAGTTCAGGAGGGTAACCAGGAGATCATGGGGGCCCCAGGAGCTCAGGGGGGACTGAAGAGTTCAGGAGGGGACCCACCCAGGAGTTCAGGAGGGGACCCAGCAGTGCCCCAAAGGACCCAGGAGTTCAGGGGGGGACCCACCCAGGAATTCACGGGGGACCCACCCAGGAGTTCAGGAGGGACCCAGGAGTTCAGGGGGGACCCAGGAGTTCAGGAGCGGGCCCCCACAGAAGTTCACGAGGGCACCCAAGAGTTCAGGGCGGGACCCAGGAGTGCCCCAAAGGACCCAGGACTTCAGCGGGGGACCCCAGAGTGCCCCAACGGACCCAGGAAGTCAGGGGGGAACCCAGGAGTGCCCCAAAGTACCCAGGAGTTCAGGGGGAACCCAGGCGTTCTGAGGGGACCCAGGAGTGCCCCAACGGACCCAGGAGTTCAGTGGGGAACCCAGGAGTTCTGAGGGGACCCAAGAGTTAAGGAGGGCATTCAAGAGTTCAGGAGGGAGCCACCCAGGAGTTCAGGAGGGAGCCACCCAGGAGTTCAGGAGGGAGCCACCCAGGAGTTCAGGAGGGGACTGGGGGTTCAGGGGGGGACCCAGGAGATCAGGGGGGCCCCCAAGAGCTCAGGGGGGGACTGAAGAGTTCGGGGGGGGACTGAAGAGTTCAGGAGGGGACCCACCCAGGAGTTCAAGAGGGGACCCAGCAGTTCAGGAGGGACCCAGCAGTTCAGGGGGGAACCCAGGAGTGCCCCAAAGGACCCACGAGTTCAGGAGGGGACTCAGGAGTTCAGGATGGGATCCAGGAGTGCCCCAAAGGATCCAGAGTTCAGGAGGGGACCCAAGAGCTCAGTGCGGGACCCAGCAGTTGAGGAGGGAACCCAGGAGTGCCCCAAAGGACCCAGGAGTGCCCCAAAGGACCCAGGAGTTAAGGAGGGCTCCCAAGAGTTCCAGGGGGGGGCCCAAGAGTTCCGGGGGGGGACCCAGCAGTGGCCCAAACGACCCAGGAGTTCTGAGGGGACCCAGGAGTGCCCCAAAAAACAAAAGAGTTCAGGAGGGGACCCAGGAGTGCCCCAAAGGACCCACGAGTTCAGGAGGGGACCCAGGAGTGCTCCAAAGGACCGAAGAGTTCAGGAGGGGACCCAGGAGTTCAGGAGGGCACCCAAGAGTTCAGGAGGGGACCCAGCAGTGCTCCAAGGGACCCAGGAGTTCAGGGGGGAACCCAGGAGTTCTGAGGGGAACCCAGGAGTTCCCTAAAGTACCCAAGAGTTCAGGAGGGGACCCAGGAGTGCCCCAAAGGATCCAGAGTTCAGGAGGGGATCCAGGAGTGCCCCAAAGGATCCAGAGTTCAGGAGGGGACCCAGGATTTCAGGAGGGACCCACCCAGGAGTTTAGGAGTGGACCCAGGAGTGCCCCAAAGGACCCAAGAGTTCAGGGGGGGACCCACCCAGGAGTTCAGGGGGGGACCCACCCAGGAGTTCGGGGGGGGACCGAAGAGTTCAGGAGGGGACCAGGAGTTCAGGAGGGGACCCAGGAGTGCCCCAAAGGACCGAAGAGTTCAGGAGGGACCCAGGAGTTCAGGAGGGACCCAGGAGTTCAGGAGCGGGCCCACACAGGAGTTCAGGAGGGGGGGACCCAAGAGTTCAGGGCGGGACCCAGGAGTGCCCCAAGGACCCAGGAGTTCAGTGGGGAACCCAGGAGTGCCCCAAAGGACCCAAGAGTTCAGGAGGGCACCCAAGAGATCAAGAGGGACCCACCCAGGAGTTCAGGAGGGACCCACCCAGGAGTTCAGGAGGGGACTGTGGGTTCAGGGGGGGACCCAGGAGTTCAGGAGGGTAACCAGGAGATCATGGGGGCCCCAGGAGCTCAGGGGGGACTGAAGAGTTCAGGAGGGGACCCAGCAGTGCCCCAAAGGACCCAGGAGTTCAGGGGGGGACCCACCCAGGAATTCACGGGGGACCCACCCAGGAGTTCAGGAGGGACCCAGGCATCCGGCTGCCCATCCTCCGCAGGTTCTGGACTTGTCACTCAATGAGGTCACAACTCTGCTTGGTTTCCCACCCCTCCACCACCTGGAGGAGCTGGATCTCCAT
This sequence comes from Patagioenas fasciata, assembly GCF_037038585.1. NCBI lineage: Eukaryota > Metazoa > Chordata > Aves > Columbiformes > Columbidae > Patagioenas > Patagioenas fasciata. The sequence goes on from NW_027288505.1 coordinate 1,159,273, forward strand.
GGAAACCATGAGAACCAAGGGGGCACTGGGAGGGACTGGGAGACACTGAGGGGTCAGTGGGGGTCAATGGGGATCAGTGCGACCGGATCAAAGGGAACTGGGGTGAACTGGTGTGAACTGGGGGTGCTGGGGTCAGGCTCTGATCGGTTCCTCCCTTTGACTCTGACCTTAGTGATTGGCGACACTTCCGCCCTCACCCCATTGGCCGCCTGCCCCCAGCTGCACCGCATCCGATTGGCCGACACGTCCTTGGCCGCCGCCCCTGATCGCTGCGCCCGCCTGGCCGAGCTCCTCCCGCAGGTGACCATCGCTCTCACCTGATTCATCGGTGCCTCTGAAGACTCCGCCCACTCCAGCACAACCCACCTTAAAACACGGGGGGGGCAATAAATAAAGTGATGTTACCACAATGCAAGTCCGTTTGTGTGACCCCAGCCTCGTCTGGTTCTGAGCGCGTGTCTGTCAGACGGCTGCTTTACTCTTACAAGTTCACTGCTGTGCGATTGTGATGGCGAAGGGCAATGCAAGATAGAAGGGTTTGTTCTGCTGGGGGTCACCACCCGCCCCCCGCGTCTGAGCGGGCCAATCAGAGGGCACGGGAGGGCTGGAGGGGCGGAGCGCTGGTGTCCGTGCGGGAATTTGTCACCGTGCGGCGTGCGTTCGACTTTGTCCTTGTCTCTGTCTGTGAGCGTGTGGGACTCCGTGCCGTGTGAGTGTTGGACTTTGCTGTGTCTATGTGTGTGCGTAGGACTCAGTGTCACTGTCCGTGTGCCGGACTTGGCATCCGTGTGGGCGCGTTAGACTCGGTGTCTATCGCTGTTGTGTGCGAGTGTCGGACTTTGTCTGTCTGTGTGTGCCAGTCTTTGTTTCTGTGAGTGCTGGACTCTGTCCGAGTGTGTGTTTGATGGAGTTTGAGCGGACCGATTGGTGAGGTTGAATGGGATCGCGTGTGCAGTTCTGGCAGGGTTTCTATTGGACAGCATGTCAGATTATTTAAATTGCCAAACTAAAAATAAAATACAAACTAAACTTCCTTGTTGTTGTTTTTTCTTCAGGTGCAGCAGTAAGGTTGTGGATGCTCTAGGGGATTTAAAAAAAAAAAAACATTAAATAAATAATTCCAGTCCTCCCCTAGAGCATCCACAGCCCTACTGCTGCACCAGACTTGTAGGTATTTTGTGTGGAAAAAGAAGAGAAAACTAAATTATACATTCCAATCCATTACATGACATTACCATACCCCTAAGAAATACTCAAACAATAAACAGCCAAACACATATGAAACAAATGAGACCCTGATTATGCAAATTAAACCCCAATTATGAAAACGACCTCATTAAATATGCAAATGAGGTAAACACACCTCCTCCCTGGCCACTTCACACCTCCTCCCTGGCCACTTCACACCTCCTCCCTGGCCACTTCACACCTCCTCCCTGGCCACTTCACACCTCCTGCCTGGCCACTTCACACTGGGTTAGGGTTTACGGTTAGGGTTAGGTTTTTACATATCATCCCCAAGTTCAAGTTTAAGTTTTGAGTCACTAATGCTCATAACAGTCTTTCCAGGTTTTAATTGCTTCACTGTAGTAATTACCAGTTTACAGGTGGTTACAAGGCCGAGAATATATTTTTCACTGCGACTAATCGCCTTCCACAACACAGTTCCCACTTTTTCCCAGGTCTCTATTTGAAAAACTCCTAACAGGTCAGCAGGAAACCCACTGCCTCTGCACCAAATTAACAATCTTTTGAGGTTACTCTCCTCATACTTCACCCCTCTCTTAGAGAGAATATGCGAGAGGAGCCGCAGTATTTCTTCTTCTTCTTTAAAAATATTCTGCCCCATCTCCTCTCGCCCCCAGCTGCTCACCTCTTTGGGCGCCCATTGCGACGATATCGGATCCTTTATTCCTCCTCTGTCACTCCGTAGACATCAATCGGGAGTCACGCAGCCCGCAGCCCGCGTCCCGGTCATGGTCCAGCCGAGCCGTTCCAGCTGGGGCTCGCTCCCTGCAGCGGTCGTGCGCCTTCCGTAAATTCTCCTTAGGGATCACGTCGGGGTCACCGCTTGCGAGGGCGCAAACTCACAGACTCCACGCAACTCAATACGAATTCAAGCGAAGCCATTTATTACAGAGACAAGCCTCCTTATATACGCAGTTATTTCCCAATAAGCGTCCACGTTTCAAACACGCGTCGGCTGATCAGATATCGTCCACGTTCAGGTCTTGTTATTATAGAATTACCTCACTCTCATAACAGGTGTTGTTTTTCAGCCTTCGCGCGAGTCTTGGAGTCGCTTTGTCCAGTTCAGAAATAAATCTCTATCTAACAGAAACCCATCTGCACAACAACCTTAAGAAAATCCCTTAAATCTCCCGCAGGTGCTGTCATTTCTAGTTAGGGTCCAGGTGATTTTATAAGGGTGGTGGGTGGGGCCTGGGATGATCGACCCCTCCCCTCGGCAGCTTTTGAGCTGTTTAATCTACGTGGGCAGTCGTCTTTGGAGAAGCGGAGGTGTTTGTTTGAGGTACGAGCTTCAGGAGCAGCAAAGGTTCAGTAGCAGCTGTGGTAGAAAGGTTGTTTGTCATTATGTTTCATTCAGTGATTCGGTTCCAGGTGCTTTGCATTTTCCCAAAATTCCTGACTACAATGGAGATGGAGTGCTGGCAGTTGTATTTCACTTTCTATCTGTTCCCTAGAAAAACTAAGTTGAGATCCATACTCGGTCTCATTGTAGCTGCAATAGCAGCAATGAAGTGCAGGTGCTGTCATTTTCAGGGAGATTCCAGGTAATTTGATAAGGGTGGTGAGGGGGTCTGGGGTGAATGACCCCGCCCCTTTCCCAGGGGTTTGTGGGAAGGGGTGGGCAGAGCCCTGGGTATTTGAGCCCCGGTCCCCGGGCAGGGAGCTCATTCTGCTCCAGAGCCTCTTCAGTGGTGGTTTTCTGCTGCTCCTTCAGCAGCCAGCAGCTTTTGAGATGTTTAATCCAAATGGGCAGATGTCTTTGGACAAGCAGAGGTGCCTGTTTGACATAAGAGCTTCAGGAACAGCGAAGGTTTAACAACAGCTGTAGTAGAAAAGTTGTTTGTTGTTATGTTTCTTTTGTTGATTCACTTCCAGGTGCTTTGCATTTTCCCAAGATTCCTGACTACAATGGAGAGGGAGTGTTGTTTTTTGGTTTGTATTGCTGTATTAATAGTTGTTAATGTAATCTCTTCTCCTGGAAGAGAGTCTTGTCTCCAGAACCTTAGCAGCGTGCGGCGGCCCCCGGTGGATCATTCAAATGTACCTCCCAGAACTCAGCCAATGTGAGCAACGAACCGTAGGCTATTATGGATAAATATTATTTGGGGGCTCGATAGCGTGCGTGTTCTCGCTTTCCTTACTGTAGGCGACGATGGAGAAAGCGACAACTGCGGGAAGATCTCCGTTAGCCCACGTGGCGTTTTCCTCTGTCGAAGGTGGATTCGATCCCTCAGCCCTCTAAATGATAAGTGGAGGCAGAAGGGCTGGGAAGGGGCTGGGAATCGCAGGGTGCGATTAAAGTTCTCAGACAGAAAAGCGCGGTCTAGGAGCGGTCCCCTTCGGGCAGATAAGGGGTCAGGGAACGTTACGGTGCGATGCCAGCATCTGCCGGGCAGGGCAGCTCCAGCCGGCGCCTGTTGTCGTGTAGTTCGGGAAGCCCGCCTCGTGCCTGTCAGACGATCCCGGGGTCTCGCTGTGCTCCGGGGGCCCAACGGGCCTCTCAGGTGCCATCCCGGGATCCGGAATGCCGGTGCTAATTGGCGTAGTGCCAATTGGGTGCTGGATTATTGTATCATCAGCCAAAAGCGTGGATGGTGCTTGCATTTTGGATGTTTCTTGTCAGTTGTGATTTATGGTGTCATTCTGGGCTGCATCAGCAGCTCTGCTCTCTACCCCTCCAGTCCTAGGGACTGGCATTTCAAGATGCTGGGAAGAAGTTCTTAGGTTGTGCCGCCGTCTCCTCTGTGTGTGTGTGCGCCGGTGCCGCCGTCTCATAAGGGACTGTGATGTTCAGCTCCTTTTTCCTGGGGTTGCAGAAGACGCTCCTTGCCTCATCACTGCCTCCCTGCAGGGCATTTGGATTGATGCCTTCTCTGGTTTTGGTGTCGCTGTCGTTGCGGAGTGTTTTTAGTGCCATTGCGGTCGTGTCGTCCATAGCGTTCTGTGGCGTGTTTGACTGCGCACGTGCACGTTCGGCTTGGAGCTGCTCTGCCTGGCGGTGTGGAGTCAGGGGCGGGTGGAGTGAGCTCTAGGAGTCCACGGTTAATCTGTTGACAGATTCAACTGTGTAGGCAAAGGTTGTACGGTCATCTAGGATGCAGTAGCTGTGGGCAGGGGAGCTGGCAGTCTGTTCCCCAGTGTTTTAGGGACTCAATTAGAGCTTCTGGTGGGATTCCTGAATAGAAAGCAAACCTGTGGAATGGTCAAGCTGTTGATGAGCATCTCAGTGACTTGTTGAATACCTTGATTTCAGATGCAGAGGGACAACATGGCACGAAAGAGCGACAGAAGAGCCGAGCAGAGCGCCGTAAGCAGGTGGGTCGGTGCGTGGTGTCAGAGGGAAGATGTGCCCTCTGTCTTTATCTAAGTTGGGTTGTTTGTCTGTTTTACAGGTGTGAAACAAAGAGGAAAGCTGGGTATCGGCACTGCAGCTCCTCGGGCAAGGTGAGGAACGAGTGCTGGGCCAAAGCAGCAGCTCATTTCAGGTCTTGTGTTGCCGGTGCAGGTATGAGTATCCTTTGGTTGTGTTTTACAGGTGGTAGCTGAACCTCTGTGGTCAACAGCGTTGCAGTCAAAAGCAAAGGCAGCCAGGTGGGCGAGCGGCCAAGGTAAAGGAGCGGGAGATGGAATTGTCTGTGGGCAGGCCGTTTTCAGGCAGCGTCGGAGTAGATGCCTTTGTTTTTGCAGGTGCCGCGGACCAGCTCGGAGGGGCGAAGCTGCACGCCGACCAGCAGCCGAGAAGGTGAGGCGGTGGTGGGTGTCAAGGAGCCCGGTGTCTCGGTTCAGCATTTCCTTCTTGTTTTGCAGGCTCCTTTTGGGCTCTTTGGACTCAGAGGAGCATTTCTGGTGAGCCGGGGTATGGGCGAGGAGGAGCGTGAGGCTGGGGACTCGCTCCAAGCCCTACAGTTCTTTTGTTTCACAATGTCTTAGGTGCCACGAGCAATGAGGGTTTGTGACCGCACCCGTGGCACGACGCGCCGAACAGAACGCCAAGGAACTTAGGAGGTGGGTGTTGTGGAAGGAGTTGGCGTTTACCCTGCGATACCGTATGCTGACACGACTTAGTAAGCGTGTGTTTTCCCGTGTTTCTGTAGATGTTGAAGAGGAACCCAGCGATGCAGGAACATCTCCGTTAGCGCACGTGGCGTTTTTTCTGTCGAAGGTGGATTCGGTCCCTCAGCCCTCTGAAAGATAAGTGGAGGCACAGGGGCTGGGAAGGGGCCGGGAATCGCAGGGAGGCGGGTAAAGTTGTGATAAGGGGAAGGGCTGTCCAGGAAAAGTCCTCTTGGGGTGGGTAAAGGACCTAGGGAACTTTACAGTGCGATGCCAGCACGTGCCGGGCAGGGCAGCTCCAGCCTGCGTCTGCGTTGTCGTGTAGCTCGGGAAGCCTGCCTTGCACCTGTCAGACGATCCCGGGGTCTCGCTGTACTCCGGGGGCCCAACGGGCCTCTCAGGTGCCATCCCGGGATCCGGAATGCTGGTGCTAATTGGTGTAGAGCCAATCGGGTGCTGGATTCTTGTATCATCAGCCAAAAGCGTGGACGGTGCTTGCATTTTGGGCATTTCTGGTCAGCAGTGACCTATGGTGTCATTCTGGGCTGCTTCAGCAGCTCTGCTCTCTACCCCTCCAGTCTAAGGGACTGGCACTTCAAGATGCTGGGAAGAAGTTCTTAGGTTGTGCCGCCGTCTCTGTGTGTGTGGGCGCCAGTGCCGTCGCCGTCTCATAAGGGGCCGTGACGTTGGGCTCCTTTTTCCTGGGGTTGCAGAAGAGGCTCCTTGCCTCATCACTGCCTCCCTGCAGGGCATTTGGATTGATGCCGTCTCTGGTTTTGGCGTCTCTGTCGTTGCGGAGCGTTGCGGTGCCGTTGCGGTCGTGTAGTCCATAGCGTTCTGTGACGCGTTTGTCTGCGCACGTGCACGTTCGGCTCGGAGCTGCTCTGCCCGGCGGTGTGGAGTCAGGGGTGGGTGGAGTGAACTCTAGGAGTCCACGGTTAATCTGTTGACAGATTCAGTTGTGTAGGCAAAGGTTGTGCGGTCATCTGGGATGCAGTAGCTGTGGGCAGGGGAGCTGGCTGTCCATTCCCTAGTGTTTTAGGGACTCAATTAGAGTGTCCGGTGGGATTCTGGAATAGAAAGCAAACCTGTGCAATGGTCAAGCTGCTGATGAGCATCTGGGTGACTTGTTGAATACCTTGATTTCAGATGCAGAGGGACAACATGGCACAAAAGAGCGGCAGAAGAGCCGAGCAGAGCGCCGTAAGCAGGTGGGTCGGTGCGTGGTGTCAGAGGGAAGATGTGCCTTGTGCCTTTATATTGTGTGCTGGCTTTGCTTAGTGAGTGTGTGTTTTCTTGTGTTATTGCAGATGTTGAGGAGGAACTTGGTGATGCAGGAAGATCTCCATCAGCACATGTGGTGTTTTCCTCTGTTGAAGATATATTCAGTCTCTTGGCCCTCTGAAAGATAAGTGGAGGCTGGAGGGCTGGGCAGGGGTTGGGAACTGCCGGGAGGGGGGTAAAGTTCTCTTTGGGGCAAGGGTGTTCCAGGAACAGTCCCTTTTGGGCAGGGAACTTCACAGTGCGATGCCAGGGTGTCCTGGGCAGGGCAGCTCCAGCCTAGTGTCAGTGTTGTATTGCAGGTCGGGAGGCTTGCATTGTGCCTGCCAGACGGTCCCGGGCTCTCATCGCGCTTGAGGGACCCGACAGGCATCCCGGGCACCATCCCGGGATCCGGAACGCCGGTGCCAGTTGGCATAGCGCCAATCAGGTCCCTGTTTTCTTGTATCAGCAGCTGAAAGCGTGGATGGTTTTTGCATTTTGGATGTTTCTGCTCAGTTGTGTTTTATGGTGTAGTTCTGGGCTGCATCGGCAGCTCTGCTCTGTACCCCTCCAGTCTAAGGGACTGGCACTTCTTCCCAGCGTCTTGAAGGTTTTAAGTAGCGCCGCCGTCTCCTCTGTGTGTGTGCGCGCCAGTGCCGCCGTCTCCTCTGTGTGTGTGCGCGCCAGTGCCGCCGTCTCCTCTGTGTGTGTGCGCGCCAGTGCCGCCGTCTCCTCTGTGTGTGTGCGCGCCAGTGCCGCCGTTTCCTCTGTGTGTGTGTGTGCGCTAGTGCCGCCCTCTGTGTGTGTGTGTGTGCGCCAGTGCCGCCGTCTTATAAGGGGCCGTGACGTTTGGCTCCTTTGTTTTCTGGGGTTGCAGTGGAGGCTCCTCGCCACACCAGTGCCCCCCTGCAGGTTTTTTTGATCGATGCCTCTCTGATTGGGAGTTGTTCCCATTGTTGGGTGTTGTTGGTGTTGTTGACATGATGTCGCCTGTAACGTTCTGTGGCACGTTTGTCTGCGTACGTGCACGTTCGGCTCGGAGCTGCTCTGCCCGGCGGTGTGGAGTCAGGGGCGGGTGGAGTGAGCTCTAGGAGTCCACGGTTAATCTGTTGACAGATTCAGTTGTGTAGGCAAAGGTTGTGCGGTCATCTGGGATGCAGTAGCTGTGGGCAGGGGAGCTGGCAGTCCGTTCCCTAGTCTTTTAGGGACTCAATTAGAGTGTCAGGTGGGATTCCTGAATAGAAAGCAAACCTGTGGAATGGTCAAGCTGTTGATGAGCGTCTGGGTGACTTGTTGAATACCTTGATTTCAGAGGTAGAGGGATGACTTGGTATGAAAGAGCAACAGAAGAGGCGAGCAGCGCGCCATAAGCAGGTGGGTCGGTGTGTGATGCCAGCGGGAAGATGTGCCGTGTGGCTCTATGTAAGTTTGGTCATTTGTCTCTTTCATAGAAGCGAAGAGGAAACCTGGGTATTAGCACCGCAACTCCTCGGGCAAGGTGAACAACGAGCGTCGGGCCGAAGCAGCAGCTCGTTTCAGGTCCCGTGTTGCCAGTGCAGGTATGAGCGTCATTGGGTTGTGTTTTACAGGCGGCAGCTGAACCTCTGTGGTCAACGGCGTTGCAGTCAAAAGCAAGGATGGGCAGGCAGGTGAGAGAGCGGCCAAGGTAAAGGAGCTGGAGACGGGCCCATCTACGGGCGAGCTGTTTTTGAGCAGCGTCTGAGCAGGTGCCTTTGTTCTCGCAGGTGCCGTGGACCAGCTCGGAGGGGCGAAGCCGCACACCGACCAGCAGCCGAGAAGGTGAGGCGGCTGTGGGTGTCGAGGAGCCCGGTGTCGCCCGGTGACTCGGTTCAGCGTTTCCTTCTTGTTTTGCAGGCTCCTTTTGGGCCCTTTGGACTCGGAGGAGCGTTTCTGGTGAACCGGGGTATGGGCAAGGAGGAGCGTGGGGCTGGGGACACGCTCCAAGCCCTACAGTTCTTTTGTTTCTCGCTGTCTTAGGCGTTACGAGCGATGAGGGTTTGTGACCGCACCCGTGACACGACGCACTGAACGGAACGCCGAGGAACTTAGGAGCAGGTGGGTGTTGCGGGAGGAATCGGCGTTTACCCCGCGATACCGTATGCTGGCATGGCTTAGTGAGCGTGTGTTTTCCTGTGTTACTGTAGATGTTGAAGAGGACCCCAGCAATGCAGGAACATCTCCGTTAGCGCACGTGGCGTTTTCTCTGTCGAAGGTGGATTCGGTCCCTTGGCCCTCTTAAAGATAAGTGGAGGCACGGGGGCTGGGAAGGGGCCGGGAATCGCAGGGATGGGGGTAAAGTTCTGATAAGGGCTTTCCCTGTCCAGGAAAAGTCCCCTTTGGGTGGGTTAAGGGCCCAGGGAACTTTACAGTGCGATGCCAGCATGTGCCGGGCAGGGCAGCTCCAGCCTGCGTCTGCGTTGTCGTGTAGCTCGGGATGCCTGCCTTGCGTCTGTCAGACGATCCCGGGGTCTCGCTGTGCTCCAGGGGCCCAACGGGCCTCTCAGGTGCCATCCCGGGATCCGGAATGCTGGTGCTAATTGGCGTAGTGCCAATTGGGTGCTGGATTATTGTATCATCAGCCAAAAGCGTGGATGGTGCTTGCATTTTGGATGTTTCTGGTCAGTTGTGATTTATGGTGTCATTCTGGGCTGCATCAGCAGCTCTGCTCTCTACCCCTCCAGTCCTAGGGACTGGCATTTCAAGATGCTGGGAAGAAGTTCTTAGGTTGTGCCGCCGTCTCTGTGTGTGTGTGCGCCGGTGCCGCCGTCTCATAAGGGACTGTGATGTTCAGCTCCTTTTTCCTGGGGTTGCAGAAGAGGCTCCTTGCCTCATCACTGCCTCCCTGCAGGGCATTTGGATTGATGCCTTCTCTGGTTTTGGTGTCGCTGTCGTTGCGGAGTGTTTTTGGTGCCATTGCGGTCGTGTCGTCCATAGCGTTCTGTGGCGTGTTTGACTGCGCACGTGCACGTTCGGCTCGGAGCTGCTCTGCCCGGCGGTGTGGAGTCAGGGGCGGGTGGAGTGAGCTCTAGGAGTCCACGGTTAATCTGTTGACAGATTCAACTGTGTAGGCAAAGGTTGTGCGGTCATCTGGGATGCAGTAGCTGTGGGCAGGGGAGCTGGCAGTCTGTTCCCCAGTGTTTTAGGGACTCAATTAGAGCTTCTGGTGGGATTCCTGAATAGAAAGCAGACCTGTGGAATGGTCAAGCTGTTGATGAGCATCTCAGTGACTTGTTGAATACCTTGATTTCAGATGCAGAGGGACAACATGGCACGAAAGAGCGACGGAAGAGCCGAGCAGAGCGCCGTAAGCAGGTGGGTCGGTGCGTGGTGTCAGAGGGAAGATGTGCCTTGTGCCTTTATATTGTGTGCTGGCTTTGCTTAGTGAGTGTGTGTTTTCTTGTGTTATTGCAGATGTTGAGGAGGAACTTGGTGATGCAGGAAGATCTCCATCAGCATATGTGGTGTTTTCCTCTGTTGAAGATGGATTCAGTCTCTTGGCCCTCTGAAAGATAAGTGGAGGCTGGAGGGCTGGGCAGGGGTTGGGAACTGCCGGGAGGGGGGTAAAGTTCTCTTTGGGGCAAGGGTGTTCCAGGAACAGTCCCTTTTGGGCAGGGAACTTCACAGTGCGATGCCAGGGTGTCCTGGGCAGGGCAGCTCCAGCCTAGTGTCAGTGTTGTATTGCAGGTCGGGAGGCTTGCATTGTGCCTGCCAGACGGTCCCGGGCTCTCATCGCGCTTGAGGGACCCGACAGGCATCCCGGGCACCAGCCCGGGATCCGGAACGCCGGTGCCAGTTGGCGTAGCGCCAATCAGGTCCCAGTTTTCTTGTATCAGCAGCTGAAAGCGTGGATGGTTTTTGCATTTTGGATGTTTCTGCTCAGTTGTGTTTTATGGTGTAGTTCTGGGCTGCATCGGCAGCTCTGCTCTGTACCCCTCCAGTCTAAGGGACTGGCACTTCTTCCCAGCGTCTTGAAGGTTTTAAGTAGCGCCGCCGTCTCCTCTGTGTGTGTGCGCGCGCCAGTGCCGCCGTCTCCTCTGTGTGTGTGCGCGCGCCAGTGCCGCCGTCTCCTCTGTGTGTGTGCGCGCGCCAGTGCCGCCGTCTCCTCTGTGTGTGTGCGCGCGCCAGTGCCGCCGTCTCCTCTGTGTGTGTGCGCGCGCCAGTGCCGCCGTCTCCTCTGTGTGTGTGCGCGCGCCAGTGCCGCCGTCTCCTCTGTGTGTGTGCGCGCGCCAGTGCCGCCGTCTCCTCTGTGTGTGTGCGCGCGCCAGTGCCGCCGTCTCCTCTGTGTGTGTGCGCGCGCCAGTGCCGCCGTCTTATAAGGGGCCGTGACGTTTGGCTCCTTTGTTTTCTGGGGTTGCAGTGGAGGCTCCTCGCCACACCAGTGCCCCCCTGCAGGTTTTTTTGATCGATGCCTCTCTGATTGGGAGTTGTTCCCATTGTTGGGTGTTGTTGGTGTTGTTGACATGATGTCGCCTGTAACGTTCTGTGGCACGTTTGTCTGCGCACGTGCACGTTCGGCTCGGAGCTGCTCTGCCCGGCGGTGTGGAGTCAGGGGCGGGTGGAGTGAGCTCTAGGAGTCCACGGTTAATCTGTTGATGTGTTAAAATGTATAGCCAGAAGTCATCTGGGATGCAGTAGCTGGGGGCAGGGGAGTCGTAAGTCCTTTTAGTGGTGTTTTGCAGTCGTTACAGAGACCATTGATGATTAGTGTTGTCTGTGGTGTGCTGTTATTTCATAGACAAAGCCTGTTTTAATGAAATCTTTTTGTTTTTTTTCTTTGCAGGTGACCACATTGTCAATATGAGTCACTTACAGAAAGGCGTTTTGTTAGGCTATGTAGCACTCATAATTATAGCCTTTACTCGATGGTAACAAAAGCAGCTACAGACTCCGATCGTCACCCATCCCATAAGGCGCGCTTTACACGTTCCCGCAGGAATAGGCTTCTGTCGCCAAAAATGCCACATTCGAGGCCGTCGGGAAGCTCCTACGGACTGTAAACCGCATCTACGGCTGCGCAGAGCCGAGTCCAGCGCGAGGTCAGCGCACAGGATCCGCTGAGAAGCAAGAAGACCAGAGACTCGACTATCGCTATTGGATGCAATCGCAGCGTAGAGGGGTGGGTGAATAGTTTGTAAGGGTATAAATACCCAGGGATTTCCACGCTCGGCTGGGACCTCAGCAGAAGAGGCAGCTCCAGTCAGCCTTCCCGCAGTACTGCTCCGTTCGGTTGGTTATTTACATGGATTTTGCCGGAGAGTTTGCCCCGATAGACCGAGGACTTAGACCATGACCCAACCGTCCCCGTGCCTCTGGAAGGGAGGTAGGGATGCCGAGGCGTAGAGCGATGCCATTCAGAAATTCAGGCTGAGCGGTATAAGGAGTCAGGTGTGCACATACAGTCCTTTGGCCATATGTCAATATAATATCTTAGGTGTTTTCCCTCTCCCCTGCACGGCCGGGAGGCCAACCGTAGATCCAGCGCAGGGCTAAGTTCGGATCCAGCCGCACCCGGGCTCCCGTCCGCAGAGGAGTTTAGAAAGTGAGGGGGTCTGATCCCAACCTCACGCCTCGACGGAAAGACCTCCCTGTAGCCTTTGGCATCTCCCGTCCACGTAGAAATCGCTCTGAATCAAGTTTCAGCTGAATTTGCTTAGCATATTCTGTCCTCCTAGTAAGCAATAGCATCCCTCACCATTACATTCCGCCACAGCGCAAGCCGTCTAGCGCCACCCTCGGTCGGCCGCGCCCCAGTCGGTCACCCGAAACCGAGCGATGTCGGCGGGATCGCGGGCGTCGTCGGCGTTCGGCGACGGAGACGCGGGGCGAGTTTGAATTCCGGAATCTCAGAGGAAGGAGGTCGCGGTAACTGACAGGATCAGGACGCTGAGCAAGAATAGGTCACCACAGTCAAGAACTATATGAAGGATGGCAAGGGAATTAAGTGCAAAGTGTGAAGGCCCTGTCTCAAGCAAATCTTCGGGAGAGGAAGAAGCGGTCGGCCGGGTAGATGACGCGCAGAGCGTTCGGATAGTGTGAAACCTCAAGCAAACGCGGCTCGGGGCTGTAGTTATTTGTCCTTGGAGGTTCAAATTTTTTTCCTTTTCAGGTAAATTCCAAAGTTAAAGAATAAAAAACTCCAGCTGGGGGATCCATCCCCCCCGACCGGGTTTTTTCCCTGGTCCCGGCCGCTCCGCGAGGCGACATTTGTCGCCGAGGTTAGGACGCGGGCGGCCCTCGGGCTGGGGTTTCGGCAGGCAGGGCCATTTTGGAGGTTCCTGGGAACGGTGTTCCCGAGGAGCAACGGCATAGAGGGGACAACAGCTGCCATGTGAGCGTGGGGTGGGTTTGGTAGGTGAATGAGTGGTGCGCTCAGCTGTGTGATTGTGGTGCATTTGTATATTGGGGGTTGTGAGTTTTTGTCCTTGCAGGTTAATGATTTTTCCTTTTCAGGTACATTTAAAATTTCAAATAGAATAAAAAAACCCCAGCCAGGGAATTTTTTTTTTTTTTTTCCCCCGACTGGGTTTTTTTTCCCCCGGTCCCGGCCGCTCCGCGAGGCGACGTTCGTCGCCAAGGTTCGGACCCGGGAGGCTGTCGGACCGGGGTTTTGGCAGGCAGGGCCATTTTGGAGGCTGCTGGGAACAGCGTTCCCCACGAGTAATGGCACAGAGGGCACAATGGCTGTGATGCGTGAGGTGGCTTTGTTAGGTGAATGAGTGGTGTGGTGAGCTGTGAGATTTGGTGTGTTTGTGTTTATGGGTTGTGGGTTTTTGTCTGTGCAGGTTCATGGTTTTCCCTTTTCAAGTACATTTAAGTTTTAAAATAGAATAAAAAAAACCCAGCCGGGGGATTTTTTTTTTCCCCCGGCTGGGTGTTTTTTTTTCCCGGTCCCGGCCGCTCCGCAAGGCGATGTTGGTCGCCAAGGTTCGGATGCGGGCGACCCTCGGACCGGGGTTTTGGCAGGCAGGGCCATTTCGGAGGCTCCCGGGAACGATGTTCCTGAGGGGCGATGCGGACATGGGGCGATCGTACGAGCTGGGAGAATGGCAGCCGTGCGAGAGGGTGGTGGGTTTGGTATTGGAGTGAGTGGTGCGGTTTAGCTGTGAGGTCTGGTATGATTGTGTTTTGGGGTAGTTGTTTTCTTTGCAGGTTTATTTTGAAATTTACCTGAAAAGGAGGAAAAAACAGAAATAGGAAAACAAGCCCCTGTCAGGGGATTCTCTGTTCTCTGCCCCCCCAGGAGGGTGTGTTTTCCCCAGGTCCAGGCCGCTAGGCAAGATCAAGTTCACAGTCAGCGTTCCAATTTGGGTCCGGCTGGGACGGCAGTTTCGGAGGCGAGGGGATTGTCAAGGCTCTGGGAACAGCTTTTGAGGCCGTAGTTATTCCAGATTGCGGTCTCGGTCGGTAGCGGCCAGGAGGTTCGTTTAGGGAACGGTACCGGAAAGCCGGTCGCAATCGCCCCAGGAGCGGTCAAACTAAACGGCCCACGAGTTGGTCAGGGTCGTGATAGGGGCGTGTTATCCTCCGTAAGGTGACATCAGGGATGCCGTGAGATAGAGGAGTTGGCTTTTCTGCGTAGCGTGATAAATGTAATACGTAAAATATGTAATCAAGGTACGCATTAGATGTTTCGGTTACCAGTCAGGAGGATACTCTGTAGAAGAGTCATAACAGGGAGGAGTCCATTCTGCAACGCGGTCAAAGGGACACGGTCAGGAAGAGTCCATAAATCGCTCCGATCCGGAACAAAACTTTGTAACGGCTCCCTACCAAAGGTGACGATATTCCCCGTAGCCTTAGGCACTGTGATATATTATGTCAAAATGCTGTAATATGGGGGAGTTTTCTGTGTTATGGTCATAGTGATAAGGGAATGCTGTAATAACAAGCAGTTTGTATATGATCTTACTGTTTATTACAACTCCATGTAATTTGTTGGGTAATATTGAGTTTGAGGGGCCTAGCTTTACCTAACTCAGCTCCTTCACAAAGGTAATAAAGCAGCTGTACCTTGTTGTTGTCCGGCATCTTTTTCAGTCGGAGAAGTTTCGCGTGCGTGAGAGGCTTCGAGAGCATGTCGACGGCGAGCGCATGCCAGACTCGGTCACCATCCGTCGCGTCCACGCAGCAATTCGTCACGTGCGGCGTGCGGGTTAGACTTCGTCCGTCTCCGTCCGTGGGTGCATTGGACTTTGTGTCTATGTGTGTAGGACTTTGTCCGTGTCTATGTGCATGTGCATGCTGGACTCAGTGTCAGCCATCCATGCTGGACTTCATATGTGCATGTGGGTGTGTTGGACTTTGTCTGTATCCACATTGGAGTCTGTCTGTGTCTGAGTGTCCATTTGACGGACTTTGAGCAAGCGGACCAGTCAGTGAGGTTGAAGGGCAGTTAGTGTGCAGTTCTGGAAGGGTTTCTTTTGGATGTCGTGTCAGATTAGTTTGTCATTGCAAAGAAACTAAATAAAAATGAAATAAACTACTTGAAGAAAAAGTGAGGAAGAAAAAGAATGTATTTTATTTTTAAGTGGAGCAGTATGGCTTTGGGTGCTCTAGGGGATTTAAAAAAATATATTTAATATAAATCCCAGTACTCCCTGCAGTCTCTGGGAGGAGGTGTGGATTGGTTTTGTTGTTTTTATGGTGTTTTTTTTTGTTGTGTTCTGGTTTTTGTAGGGGAGAAAAAGTTGTTTTTTTCCTCCCTAATTTGCATATTTAATGAGTTAATTTGCATAGTTGCTGTGTAATTTGAATATTTCTGGTAGTTGAGGATTTTTTATGTTATGTGTAGTTGTGTATTTTTCTGTTGCATATTTAATTCTTATTTGTAGATGTTGTTATTTATATTCTGTAGTATGTATAGGTAAAAAGACGAAAAACTAAAAGTCTGGTGCAGCAGTAGGGGTTAGGCCATTAGCGTTAGGGTTAGGGTCGGTTAGTGTCGTTAGGGTTAGGGGTTAGGGTCGTTAGGGTTAGGGGTTAGGGTCGTTAGGGTCGTTAGGGTTTAGGGGTTAGGGGTTAGGGTAAGGATTAGGGGTTAGGGGTTAGGGTAAGGATTAGGGGTTAGGGGTTAGGGTTTAGGGTTAGGGTTTAGGGTTTAGAGTGAGGGGGTAAGGGGTTAGGGTCATTAGGGTTAGGGGGGCTAGGGTTAGGGGTTAGGGGTTTGGGGGAGGGGTCAGGGGTCTTAGGGTTAGGGGGTTAGGGGTTGGGGGTTGGGTTTAGATTTAGGATTAGTGTTAGGGTTAGGGGTTAGGGTTATGGTTAGGGTTAGGTTTAGGGATGATGTTTAGGGTTTAGGGCATAGGGTTAGTGTTAAGGGTAGAGGTTAGGTTTAGGGTTACCGTTAGGTTAGGGTTAGCTTTTAGTGTTAGGGTTTGGGATAGGGTTAGGGTTAAGGTTAGGGTTAGGGCCGTTAGGGTTAGGGTTATGGTTTTGGGTTAGGTTTAGGGTTAGGGTTAGGGCCGTTAGGGTTAGGGCCATTAGAGTTAGGGTTAGGGTTACGATTAGGGTTTTGGTTTAGGGTTAGGGTTAGGGTTGGGGTTGTTAGGGTTAGGTTTAGGGTTAATGTTAGGGTTAGGGTTTTGGGTTCGGCTTAGGCTTAGGGTTAGGGCCATTACGGTTGGGTTAGGGTTACGGGTTAGGGTTAGTGGTTAGGGTTAGGGGTTAGGGTTAGGGTTACGGATAGGAATAGGGTTAGGCTTAGAGTTAGGGTTAGGGGTTAGGGTTATGGTTACGGATAGGAATAGGGTTAGGCTTAGAGTTAGGGTTAGGGGTTAGGGTTAGGGCTAGAGTTAGGCTTACGGGTTAGGGGTTAGGCGTAAGGGTTAGGCGTAAGGGTAGGGTTAGGGCCTTAGGGTTATGTTTAGGCTTAGTGTTAGGGTTAGGGGTTAGGGTTAGGTGTTAGGTTTAGATTTAGGATTAGTGTTAGGGTTAGGGTTTAGGGTTATGGTTAGGGTTAGGTTTAGGGATGATGTTTAGGGTTTAAGGCATAGGGTTAGTGTTAAGGGTAGAGGTTAGGTTTAGGGTTACTGTTAGGTTAGAGTTAGGGTTAGGGTTAGGGACGTTAGGGCCGTCAGGGTTAGGGTTAGGGTTAGGGTTGCTTGGGGGTTAGGGTTAGGTTAGGGTTAGGGTTTAGAGTTAGGCTTAGGGTTATTGTTAAAGTTAGGTTTAAAGTTAGGGGTTAGGGTCAGGATTAGGGTTAGGGTTAGGGTTAAGGTTAGGGTAAGTTTAAGGGGTTAGGGTTACAGTTAGGATTAGGGGTTAGGGTTAGGGTTATGGGTTTTGGTTAGGGTTAGAGTTAACGGTAGGGTTAGGGTTAGGGATTAGGGTTAGGGTTAGGGTCAATTAGGATTAGGGTTAGGGTTAGGGTTGCGCTTAGGGTTAGGGGTTAGGGATTAGGGTTAGGGTTAGGGGTTAGGGTTAGGGGTTAGGGTTAGGGGTTAGGGTTAGGGGTTAGGGTTAGGGGTTAGGGTTAGGGGTTAGGGTTAGGGGTTAGGGTTAGGGGTTAGGGTTAGGGTTAGAGTTAACGGTAGGGTTAGGGTTAGGGATTAGGGTTAGGGTTAGGGTCAATTAGGGTTAGGGTTAGGGTCAATTAGGGTTAGGGTTACGCTTAGGGTTGCGCTTAGGGTTAGGGTTAGGGTCAATTAGGATTAGGGTTAGGGTTAGGGTTACGCTTAGGGTTAGGGGTTAGGGTTAGGGGTTAGGGTTAGGGGTTAGGGTTAGGGTTAGGGATTAGGGTTAGGGTTAGGGTCAATTAGGTTTAAGGTTAGGGTTAGGGCTACGCTTAGGGTTGCGCTTAGGGTTAGGGTTAGGGGTTAGGGTTAGGGTTTAGGATTACGCTTAGGGTTAGGGTTTAGGGTTAGGGTTAGGGTTTAGGATTACGCTTAGGGTTAGGGTTAGGGTTTAGGATTACGCTTAGGGTTAGGATTAGGGTTAGGGTTTAGGATTACGTTTAGGGTTAGGGCTTAGGGTTAGATTTAGTGTTAGGGTTATGCTTAGGGTTACGATTAGGATTAGGGTTAGGATTAGGGTTAGGGTTAGGGTTAGGATTAGGGTTAGGGTTTTGAGTTAGGGTTAGGGTTAGGGATTCGGGTTAGGGTTACGGTCAATTAGGTTTAGGGCTACGCTTCGGGTTGCGCTTAGGGTTGCGCTTAGGGTTAGGGTTACGGTTAGGGATTAGGGTTTGGGTTACGGTCAATTAGGTTTAGGGTTAGGGTTAGGGCTACGCTTAGGGCTACGCTTAGGGTTGCGGTTAGGGGTTAGGGTTAGGGGTTAGGGTTAGGGGTTAGGGTTAGGGGTTAGGGTTAGGGGTTAGGGTTAGGGTCAATTAGGTTTAGGGTTAGGGTTAGGGCTACGCTTAGGGTTGCGCTTAGGGTTACGGTTAGGGTTAGGGGTTAGGGTTAGGGTTTAGGATTACGCTTAGGGTTAGGGTTTAGGGTTAGGGTTAGGGTTTGGGATTACGCTTAGGGTTAGGGTTAGGGTTTAGGATTACGCTTAGGGTTAGGATTAGGGTTAGGGTTTAGGATTACGTTTAGGGTTAGGGCTTAGGGTTAGATTTAGTGTTAGGGTTATGCTTAGGGTTACGATTAGGATTAGGTTTAGGGGTTAGGGTTAGGATTAGGGTTAGGATTAGGATTAGGGTTAGGATTAGGGTTAGGATTAGGGTTAGGGTTAGGGTTAGGGTTAGGGTTAGGGTTAGGGTTAGGGTTAGGGTTAGGGTTAGGGTTAGGGTTAGGGTTAGGGTTAGGGTTAGGGTTAGGGTTAGGGTTAGGGTTAGGGTTAGGGTTAGGGTTAGGGTTAGGGTTAGGGTTAGGGTTAGGGTTAGGGTTAGGGTTAGGGTTAGGGTTAGGGTTAGGGATTCGGGTTAGGGTTACGGTCAATTAGGTTTAGGGCTACGCTTCGGGTTGCGCTTAGGGTTGCGCTTAGGGTTAGGGTTACGGTTAGGGATTAGGGTTTGGGTTACGGTCAATTAGGTTTAGGGTTAGGGTTAGGGCTACGCTTAGGGCTACGCTTAGGGTTGCGGTTAGGGTTAGAGTTAGGGTTTAGGATTACGCTTAGGGTTAGGATTAGGGTTAGGGTTTAGGATTACGCTTAGAGTTAGGGTTTAGGATTACGCTTAGGGTTAGGGTTAGGGTTAGGGTTTAGGATTACGCTTAGTGTTAGGATTAGGGTTAGGGTTTAGGATTACGCTTAGGGTTAGGGCTTAGGGTTAGATTTAGTGTTAGGGTTATGCTTAGGGTTACGATTAGGGTTAGAATTAGGGGTTAGGGTTAGGGTTTAGAGTTAGGGTTAGGGTTATTGTTAAAGTTAGGTTTAGAGTTAAGGGTTAGGGTCAGGATTAGGGTTAGGGTTACGGTTAGGGTTAGGGTCAGGATTAGGGTTAGGGTTAGGGTTAAGGTTAGGGTAAGTTTAACGGGTTAGGGTTACAGTTAGGATTAGGGGTTAGGTTTAGTGTTAGGGTTAGGGGTTTTGGTTAGGGTTAGAGTTAACGGTAGGGTTAGGGTTAGGGTTAGGGTCAATTAGGTTTAGGGTTAGGGTTAGGGCTACGCTTAGGGATAGGGTTAGGGTTGAGGATTACGCTTAGGGTTAGGATTAGGTTTAGGGTTTAGGATTACGCTTAGGGTTAGGGTTAGGGTTTAGGATTACGCTTAGGGTTAGGGCTTAGGGCTAGGGCTAGGGTTGGGGCTAGGGTTAGGGTTAGGGCCGTTAGGGTTAGGGTTATGGTTTTGGGTTAGGTTTAGGGTTAGGGTTAGGGCCATTAGAGTTAGGTTTAGGGTTACGATTAGGGGTTTGGTTTAGAGTTAGGGTTAGGGTTGGGGTTGTTAGGGTTAGGTTTAGGGTTAATGTTAGGGTTAGGGTTTTGGGTTAGGCTTAGGCTTAGGGTTAGGGCCATTACAGTTGGGTTAGGGGTTAGGGGTTAGGGTTAGGGTTACGGATAGGAATAGGGTTAGGCTTAGAGTTAGGGTTAGGGTTAGGGTTAGGGTTAGGGCCGTTAGGGTTAGGGTTATGGTTTTGGGTTAGGTTTAGGGTTAGGGTTAGGGCCGTTAGGGTTAGGGTTATGGTTTTGGGTTAGGTTTAGGGTTAGGGTTAGGGCCGTTAGGGTTAGGGCCATTAGAGTTAGGGTTAGGGTTAGGGTTACGATTAGGGGTTTGGTTTAGAGTTAGGGTTAGGGTTGGGGTTGTTAGGGTTAGGTTTAGGGTTAATGTTAGGGTTAGGGTTTTGGGTTAGGCTTAGGCTTAGGGTTAGGGCCATTACAGTTGGGTTAGGGGTTAGGGTTAGGGTTACGGATAGGAATAGGGTTAGGCTTAGAGTTAGGGTTAGGGGTTAGGGTTCGGGCTAGAGTTAGGCTTACGGGTTAGGGGTTAGGCGTAAGGGTTAGGCGTAAGGGTAGGGTTAGGGCCTTAGGGTTAGGGCCTTAGGGTTAGGGCCTTAGGGTTAGGGCCTTAGGGTTAGGGCCTTAGGGTTATGTTTAGGCTTAGTGTTAGGGTTAGGGGTTAGGGTTAGGGGTTAGGTTTAGATTTAGGATTAGTGTTAGGGTTAGGGTTTAGGGTTATGGTTAGGGTTAGGTTTAGGGATGATGTTTAGGGTTTAGGGCATAGGGTTAGTGTTAAGGGTAGAGGTTAGGTTTAGGGTTACTGTTAGGTTAGGGTTAGGGTTAGGGCCATTAGAGTTAGGGTTAGGGCCATTAGAGTTAGGGTTAGGGCCATTAGGGTTGGGTTAGGGTTAGGCTTAGGGTTAGGGCCATTACGGTTGGGTTAGGGGTTAGGGCCATTAGGGTTAGGGTTAGGGCCATTAGGGTTAGGGTTAGGGCTATTAGGGTTGGGTTAGGGTTAGGGCCATGAGGGTTAGGGTCACGGTTAGGGTTAGGGTTAGGGTTAGGGCCATTAGGGTTAGGGTCAGGGTTAGGGTTAGGGCCATTAGGCTTAGGGTCAGGGTTAGGGTTAGGGCCATTAGGGTTTGGGTTGGTTGGGGGTTAGGGTTGGGTTAGGGTTAGGGTTAGGGTTAGGATTTAGAGTTAGGGTTAGGGTTATTGGGTTAGGGTTAGGGTTAGGGTTTAGGTTTAGGGTTAGGGTTAAGGTTAGGGTAAGTTTAAGGGGTTAGGGTTACAGTTAGGATTAGGGGTTAGGGTTAGTGTTAGGGTTAGGGGTTTTGGTTAGGGTTAGAGTTAACGGTTAGGGTTAGGGTTAGGGTTAGGGTCAATTAGGGTTAGGGTTACGCTTAGGGTAGTGCTTAGGGTTAGGGGTTAGGGTTAGGGTTTAGGATTACGCTTAGGGTTAGGATTAGGGTTAGGGTTTAGGATTACGCTTAGGGTTAGGGGTTAGGGTTAGGGTTAGGGTTTAGGATTACGCTTAGGGTTAGGGTTTAGGGTTAGGGTTAGGGTTTCGGATTACACTTAGGGTTAGGATTAGGGTTAGGGTTTAGGATTACGCTTAGGGTTAGGGCTTAGGGTTAGATTTAGTGTTAGGGTTAGGGTTAGGGTTAGGGCTACGCTTAGGGTTGCGCGTTAGGGTTAGGGGTTAGGGTTAGGGTTTAGGATTACGCTTAGGGTTAGGATTAGGGTTAGGGTTTAGGATTACGCTTAGGGTTAGGGGTTAGGGTTACGGTTAGGGCTACGCTTAGGGTTAGGGTTAGGGTTAGGGTTTAGGATTACGCTTAGGGTTAGGGTTTAGGGTTAGGGTTAGGGTTTCGGATTACGCTTAGGGTTAGGATTAGGGTTACGGTTTAGGATTACGCTTAGAGTTAGGATTAGGGTTAGGGTTTAGAATTACGCTTAGGGTTAGGGGTTAGGGTTAGGGTTTAGGATTACGCTTAGGGTTAGGGTTTAGGGTTAGGGTTAGGGTTTAGGATTACGCTTAGGGTTAGGATTAGGGTTAGGGTTTAGGATTACGCTTAGGGTTAGGGCTTAGGGTTAGATTTAGTGTTAGGGTTATGCTTAGGGTTAGGGTTAGGGTTAGTGGTTAGGTTTAGGATTAGGGTTAGGGTTTTGGGTTAGGGTTAGGGTCAGGATTAGGGTTAGGGGTAAGGTTAAGGTTAGGGTAAGTTTAAGCGGTTAGGGTTACAGTTAGGATTAGGGGTTAGGGTTAGTGTTAGGGTTAGGGGTTTTGGTTAGGGTTAGAGTTAATGGTAGGGTTAGGGTTAGGGCTACGCTTAGGGTTAGGGTTAGGGGTTAGCGTTAGGGTTGCGTTTAGGATTACGCTTAGGGTTAGGATTAGGGTTAGGGTTTAGGATTACGCTTAGGGTTAGGGTTAGGGTTTAGGATTACACTTAGGGTTAGGATTAGGGTTAGAGTTAGTGTTAGGGTTAAAGTTAGGTTTAGGGTTAGGGTTAGGGTTACGGATAGGAATAGGGTTAGGCTTAGAGTTAAAGTTAGGGGTTAGGGTTAGGGCTAGATTTAGGCCTACGGGTTAGGGGCTAGGGTTAGGGCTAGGGTTAGGGTTAGGGCCGTTAGGGTTAGGGTTATGGTTTTGGGTTAGGTTTAGGGTTAGGGTTAGGGCCGTTAGGGTTAGGGCCATTAGAATTAGGGTTAGGGTTACGATTAGGGGTTTGGTTTAGAGTTAGGGTTAGGGTTGGGGTTGTTAGGGTTAGGTTTAGGGTTAATGTTAGGGTTAGGGTTTTGGGTTAGGCTTAGGCTTAGGGTTAGGGCCATTACGGTTGGGTTAGGGGTTAGGGGTTAGGGTTAGGGTTACGGATAGGAATAGGGTTAGGCTTAGAGTTAGGGTTAGGGGTTAGGGTTCGGGCTAGAGTTAGGCTTACGGGTTAGGGGTTAGGCGTAAGGGTTAGGCGTAAGGGTAGGGTTAGGGCCTTAGGGTTAGGGCCTTAGGGTTAGGGCCTTAGGGTTATGTTTAGGCTTAGTGTTAGGGTTAGGGGTTAGGGTTAGGGGTTAGGTTTAGATTTAGGATTAGTGTTAGGGTTAGGGTTTAGGGTTATGGTTAGGGTTAGGTTTAGGGATGATGTTTAGGGTTTAGGGCATGGGGTTAGTGTTAAGGGTAGAGGTTAGGTTTAGGGTTACTGTTAGGTTAGGGTTAGGGTTAGGGTTAGGGCCGTTAGGGTTAGGGTTAGGGCCATTAGAGTTAGGGTTAGGGCCATTAGGGTTGGGTTAGGGTTAGGCTTAGGGTTAGGGCCATTACGGTTGGGTTAGGGGTTAGGGCCATTAGGGTTAGGGTTAGGGCCATTAGGGTTAGGGTTAGGGCCATTAGGGTTGGGTTAGGGTTAGGGCCATGAGGGTTAGGGCCATGAGGGTTAGGGTCACGGTTAGGGTTAGGGCCATTAGGGTTAGGGTCAGGGTTAGGGTTAGGGTTAGGGCCATTAGGGTTAGGGTCAGGGTTAGGGTTAGGGCCATTAGGGTTTGGGTTGGTTGGGGGTTAGGGTTGGGTTAGGGTTAGGGTTAGGGTTTAGAGTTAGGGTTAGGGTTATTGGGTTAGGGTTAGGGTTAGGGTTTAGGGTTAGGGTTAGGGTTAAGGTTAGGGTAAGTTTAAGGGGTTAGGGTTACAGTTAGGATTAGGGGTTAGGGTTAGTGTTAGGGTTAGGGGTTTTGGTTAGGGTTAGAGTTAACGGTTAGGGTTAGGGTTAGGGTCAATTAGGGTTAGGGTTACGCTTAGGGTTGTGCTTAGGGTTAGGGTTAGGGTTTAGGATTACGCTTAGGGTTAGGATTAGGGTTAGGGTTTAGGATTACGCTTAGGGTTAGGGGTTAGGGTTAAGGTTAGGGTTTAGGATTACGCTTAGGGTTTAGGATTACGCTTAGGGTTAGGGTTTAGGGTTAGGGTTAGGGTTTCGGATTACACTTAGGGTTAGGATTAGGGTTAGGGTTTAGGATTACGCTTAGGGTTAGGGCTTAGGGTTAGATTTAGTGTTAGGTTTAGGGTTAGGGTTAGGGCTACGCTTAGGGTTGCGGGTTAGGGTTAGGGGTTAGGGTTAGGGTTTAGGATTACGCTTAGGGTTAGGATTAGGGTTAGGGTTTAGGATTACGCTTAGGGTTAGGGGTTAGGGTTAGGGTTAGGGCTACGCTTAGGGTTAGGGTTAGGGTTAGGGTCAGGATTAGGGTTAGGGTTAGGGTTAAGGTTAGGGTAAGTTTAAGGGGTTAGGGTTACAGTTAGGATTAGGGGTTAGGGTTAGGGGTTTTGGTTAGGGTTAGAGTTAACGGTAGGGTTAGGGTTAGGGATTAGGGTTAGGGTCAATTCGGGTTAGGGTTAGGGTTAGGGCTACGCTTAGGGTTGCGCTTTAGGGTTAGGGGTTAGGGTTAGGGTTTAGGATTACGCTTAGGGTTAGGATTAGGGTTACGGTTTAGGATTACGCTTAGAGTTAGGATTAGGGTTAGGGTTTAGAATTACGCTTAGGGTTAGGGGTTAGGGTTAGGGTTTAGGATTACGCTTAGGGTTAGGGTTTAGGGTTAGGGTTAGGGTTTAGGATTACGCTTAGGGTTAGGATTAGGGTTAGGGTTTAGGATTACGCTTAGGGTTACGGCTTAGGGTTAGATTTAGTGTTAGGGTTATGCTTAGGGTTAGGGTTAGTGGTCAGGGTTAGGGTTTTGGGTTAGGGTTAGGGTCAGGATTAGGGTTAGGGTTAAGGTTAAGGTTAGGGTAAGTTTAAGCGGTTAGGGTTACAGTTAGGATTAGGGGTTAGGGTTAGTGTTAGGGTTAGGGGTTTTGGTTAGGGTTAGAGTTAACGGTAGGGTTAGGGTTAGGGCTACGCTTAGGGTTAGGGGTTAGGGTTAGGGTTGCGTTTAGGATTACGCTTAGGGTTAGGATTAGGGTTAGGGTTTAGGATTACGCTTAGGGTTAGGGGTTAGGGTTAGGGTTTAGGATTACGCTTAGGGTTAGGATTAGGGTTAGAGTTAGTGTTAGGGTTAAAGTTAGGTTTAGGGTTAGGGTTAGGGTTACGGATAGGAATAGGGTTAGGCTTAGAGTTAAAGTTAGGGGTTAGGGTTAGGGCTAGATTTAGGCTTACGGGTTAGGGGCTAGGGTTAGGGCTAGGGTTAGGGTTAGGGTTAGGGCCGTTAGGGTTAGGGTTATGGTTTTGGGTTAGGTTTAGGGTTAGGGTTAGGGCCGTTAGGGTTAGGGCCATTAGAGTTAGGGTTAGGGTTAGGGTTACGATTAGGGGTTTGGTTTAGAGTTAGGGTTAGGGTTGGGGTTGTTAGGGTTAGGTTTAGGGTTAATGTTAGGGTTAGGGTTTTGGGTTAGGCTTAGGCTTAGGGTTAGGGCCATTACGGTTGGGTTAGGGGTTAGGGGTTAGGGTTAGGGTTACGGATAGGAATAGGGTTAGGCTTAGAGTTGGGGTTAGGGGTTAGGGTTCGGGCTAGAGTTAGGCTTACGGGTTAGGGGTTAGGCGTAAGGGTTAGGCGTAAGGGTAGGGTTAGGGCCTTAGGGTTATGTTTAGGCTTAGTGTTAGGGTTAGGGGTTAGGGTTAGGGGTTAGGTTTAGATTTAGGATTAGTGTTAGGGTTAGGGTTTAGGGTTATGGTTAGGGTTAGGTTTAGGGATGATGTTTAGGGTTTAGGGCATAGGGTTAGTGTTAAGGGTAGAGGTTAGGTTTAGGGTTACTGTTAGGTTACGGTTAGGGTTAGGGCCATTAGAGTTAGGGTTAGGGTTAGGGCCATTAGAGTTAGGGTTAGGGCCATTAGGGTTGGGTTAGGGTTAGGCTTAGGGTTAGGGCCATTACGGTTGGGTTAGGGGTTAGGGCCATTAGGGTTAGGGTTAGGGCTATTAGGGTAGGGTTAGGGCCATTAGGGTTGGGTTAGGGTTAGGGCCATGAGGGTTAGGGTCACGGTTAGGGTTAGGGTTAGGGTTAGGGCCATTAGGGTTAGGGTCAGGGTTAGGGTTAGGGCCATTAGGGTTAGGGTCAGGGTTAGGGTT
Source organism: Patagioenas fasciata (assembly GCF_037038585.1). Taxonomy (NCBI): domain Eukaryota; kingdom Metazoa; phylum Chordata; class Aves; order Columbiformes; family Columbidae; genus Patagioenas; species Patagioenas fasciata. Next base: position 1,184,708 of record NW_027288505.1, read on the forward strand.
AGGGCCATTAGGGTTTGGGTTGGTTGGGGGTTAGGGTTGGGTTAGGGTTAGGGTTTAGAGTTAGGGTTAGGGTTATTGGGTTAGGGTTAGGGTTTAGGTTTAGGGTTAGGGTTAAGGTTAGGGTAAGTTTAAGGGGTTAGGGTTACAGTTAGGATTAGGGGTTAGGGTTAGTGTTAGGGTTAGGGGTTTTGGTTAGGGTTAGAGTTAACGGTTAGGGTTAGGGTTAGGGTTAGGGTCAATTAGGGTTAGGGTTACGCTTAGGGTTGTGCTTAGGGTTAGGGTTAGGGTTAGGGTTTAGGATTACGCTTAGGGTTAGGATTAGGGTTAGGGTTTAGGATTACGCTTAGGGTTAGGGGTTAGGCTTAAGGTTAGGGTTTAGGATTACGCTTAGGGTTAGGGTTTAGGGTTAGGGTTAAGGTTTCGGATTACACTTAGGGTTAGGATTAGGGTTAGGGTTTAGGATTACGCTTAGGGTTAGGGGTTAGGGTTAGGGTTAGGGCTACGCTTAGGGTTAGGGTTTAGAGTTAGGGTTAGGGTTATTGGGTTAGGGTTAGGGTTAGGGTTTAGGGTTAGGGTTAGGGTTAAGGTTAGGGTAAGTTTAAGGGGTTAGGGTTACAGTTAGGATTAGGGGTTAGGCTTAGGGTTAGGGTTAGGGTCAATTAGGGTTAGGGTTACGCTTAGGGTTGTGCTTAGGGTTAGGGGTTAGGGTTAGGGTTTAGGATTACGCTTAGGGTTAGGATTAGGGTTAGGGTTTAGGATTACGCTTAGGATTAGGGGTTAGGGTTAGGGTTAGGGTTTAGGATTACGCTTAGGGTTAGGGTTTAGGGTTAGGGTTAGGGTTTCGGATTACACTTAGGGTTAGGATTAGGGTTAGGGTTTAGGATTTACGCTTAGGGTTAGGGCTTAGGGTTAGATTTAGTGTTAGGTTTAGGGTTAGGGTTAGGGCTACGCTTAGGGTTGCGCGTTAGGGTTAGGGTTAGGGGTTAGGGTTAGGGTTTAGGATTACGCTTAGGGTTAGGATTAGGGTTAGGGTTTAGGATTACGCTTAGGGTTAGGGGTTAGGGTTAGGGTTAGGGCTACGCTTAGGGTTAGGGTTAGGGTTAGGGTCAGGATTAGGGTTAGGGTTAGGGTTAAGGTTAGGGTAAGTTTAAGGGGTTAGGGTTACAGTTAGGATTAGGGGTTAGGGTTAGGGGTTTTGGTTAGGGTTAGAGTTAACGGTAGGGTTAGGGTTAGGGATTAGGGTTAGGGTCAATTCGGGTTAGGGTTAGGGTTAGGGCTACGCTTAGGGTTGCGCTTTAGGGTTAGGGGTTAGGGTTAGGGTTTAGGATTACGCTTAGGGTTAGGATTAGGGTTACGGTTTAGGATTACGCTTAGAGTTAGGATTAGGGTTAGGGTTTAGAATTACGCTTAGGGTTAGGGGTTAGGGTTAGGGTTTAGGATTACGCTTAGGGTTAGGGTTTAGGGTTAGGGTTAGGGTTTAGGATTACGCTTAGGGTTAGGATTAGGGTTAGGGTTTAGGATTACGCTTAGGGTTAGGGCTTAGGGTTAGATTTAGTGTTAGGGTTATGCTTAGGGTTAGGGTTAGTGGTTAGGGTTAGTGGTTAGAGTTAGGATTAGGGTTAGGGTTTTGGGTTAGGGTTAGGGTTAGGGTCAGGATTAGGGTTAGGGTTAAGGTTAAGGTTAGGGTAAGTTTAAGCGGTTAGGGTTACAGTTAGGATTAGGGGTTAGGGTTAGTGTTAGGGTTAGGGGTTTTGGTTAGGGTTAGAGTTAACGGTAGGGTTAGGGTTAGGGCTACGCTTAGGGTTAGGGTTAGGGGTTAGGGTTAGGGTTGCGTTTAGGATTACGCTTAGGGTTAGGATTAGGGTTAGGGTTTAGGATTACGCTTAGGGTTAGGGGTTAGGGTTAGGGTTTAGGATTACGCTTAGGGTTAGGATTAGGGTTAGAGTTAGTGTTAGGGTTAAAGTTAGGTTTAGGGTTAGGGTTAGGGTTAGGGTTACGGATAGGAATAGGGTTAGGCTTAGAGTTAAAGTTAGGGGTTAGGGTTAGGGCTAGATTTAGGCTTACGGGTTAGGGGCTAGGGTTAGGGCTAGGGTTAGGGTTAGGGCCGTTAGGGTTAGGGTTATGGTTTTGGGTTAGGTTTAGGGTTAGGGTTAGGGCCGTTAGGGTTAGGGCCATTAGAGTTAGGGTTAGGGTTAGGGTTACGATTAGGGGTTTGGTTTAGAGTTAGGGTTAGGGTTGGGGTTGTTAGGGTTAGGTTTAGGGTTAATGTTAGGGTTAGGGTTTTGGGTTAGGTTTAGGCTTAGGGTTAGGGCCATTACGGTTGGGTTAGGGGTTAGGGGTTAGGGTTAGGGGTTAGGGTTCGGGTTACGGATAGGAATAGGGTTAGGCTTAGAGTTAGGGTTAGGGGTTAGGGTTAGGGCTAGAGTTAGGCTTACGGGTTAGGGGTTAGGCGTAAGGGTTAGGCGTAAGGGTAGGGTTAGGGCCTTAGGGTTAGGGCCTTAGGGTTATGTTTAGGCTTAGTGTTAGGGTTAGGGGTTAGGGTTAGGTGTTAGGTTTAGATTTAGGATTAGTGTTAGGGTTAGGGTTTAGGGTTATGGTTAGGGTTAGGTTTAGGGATGATGTTTAGGGTTTAGGGCATGGGGTTAGTGTTAAGGGTAGAGGTTAGGTTTAGGGTTACTGTTAGGTTAGGGTTAGGGTTAGGGCCGTTAGGGTTAGGGTTAGGGCCATTAGAGTTAGGGTTAGGGCCATTAGGGTTGGGTTAGGGTTAGGCTTAGGGTTAGGGCCATTACGGTTGGGTTAGGGGTTAGGGCCATTAGGGTTAGGGTTAGGGCCGTTAAGGTTAGGGTTAGGGCCATTAGGGTTAGGGTCAGGGTTAGGGTTAGGTTTAGGGTTGGTTGGGGGTTAGGGTTAGGTTAGGGTTAGGGTTAGGGTTAGGGTTTAGAGTTAGGGTTAGTGTTATTGTTAAAGTTCGGTTTAGAGTTAGGGGTTAGGGTCAGGATTAGGGTTAGGGTTAGGGTTCAGGTTAGGGTAAGTTTAAGGGGTTAGGGTTACAGTTAGGATTAGGGGTTAGGGTTAGTGTTAGGGTTAGGGGTTTTGGTTAGGGTTAGAGTTAACGGTAGGGTTAGGGTTAGGGTTTAGGGTTAGGGTTAGGGTTCGGGTTAGGGTTAGGGTAAGTTTAAGGGGTTAGGGTTACAGTTAGGATTAGGGGTTAGGGTTAGTGTTAGGGTTAGGGGTTTTGGTTAGGGTTAGAGTTAACGGTAGGGTTAGGGTTAGGGATTAGGGTTAGGGTTAGGGTCAATTAGGATTAGGGCTAGGCTTAGGGTTAGCGCTTAGGGTTAGGGTTAGGGGTTAGGGTTAGGGTTAGGGTTAGGGATTGGTGTTAGGGTTAGGGTCAATTAGGTTTAGGGTTAGGGTTAGGGCTACGCTTAGGGTTGCGCTTAGGGTTAGGGTTAGGGGTTAGGGTTAGGGTTTAGGATTACGCTTAGGGTTAGGGTTAGGGTTTAGGATTACGCTTAGGGTTAGGATTAGGGTTAGGTTTTAGGATTACGCTTAGGGTTAGGGCTTAGGGTTAGATTTAGTGTTAGGGTTATGCTTAGGGTTACGACTAGGGTTAGAGTTAGGGGTTAGGGTTAGGGTTAGGGGTTAGGGTTAGGGTTTAGAGTTAGGGTTGGGTTAGTGTTAAAGTTAGGTTTAGAGTTAGGGGTTAGGGTCAGGATTAGGGTTAGGGTTACGGTTAGGGTTAGGGTCAGGATTAGGGTTAGGGTTAGGGTTAAGGTTAGGGTATGTTTAAGGGGTTAGGGTTACAGTTAGGATTAGGGGTTAGGGTTAGTGTTAGGGTTAGGGGTTTTGGTTAGGGTTAGAGTTAACGGTAGGGTTAGGGTTAGGGGTTTTGGTTAGGGTTAGAGTTAACGGTAGGGTTAGGGTTAGGGATTAGGGTTAGGGTTAGGGCAATTAGGGTTAGGGTTAGGGCTACGCTTAGGGTTAGGGTTAGGGTTAGGGGTTCAGGTTAGGGTTAGGGTTGAGGATTATGCTTAGGGTTAGGATTAGGGTTAGGGTTAAGGATTACGCTTAGGGTTAGGGTTAGGGTTTAGGATTACGCTTAGGGTTAGGGCTTAGGGTTAGGGTTAGGGCTAGGGTTAGGGTTAGGGTTAGGGCCGTTAGGGTTAGGGTTATGGTGTTGGGTTAGGTTTAGGGTTAGGGTTAGGGCCGTTAGGGTTAGGGCCGTTAGGGTTAGGGTTAGTGTTACGATTAGGGGTTTGGTTTAGAGTTAGGGTTAGGGTTGGGGTTGTTAGGGTTAGGTTTAGGGTTAATGTTAGGGTTAGGGTTTTGGGTTAGGCTTAGGCTTAGGGTTAGGGCCATTACGGTTGGGTTAGGGGTTAGGGTTACGGATAGGAATAGGGTTAGGCTTAGAGTTAGGGTTAGGGGTTAGGGTTCGGGCTAGAGTTAGGCTTACGGGTTAGGGGTTAGGCGTAAGGGTTAGGCGTAAGGGTAGGGTTAGGGCCTTAGGGTTAGGGCCTTAGGGTTATGTTTAGGCTTAGTGTTAGGGTTAGGGGTTAGGGTTAGGTGTTAGGTTTAGATTTAGGATTAGTGTTAGGGTTAGGGTTTAGGGTTATGGTTAGGGTTAGGTT